>NC_138315.1:50352500-50375000 GCF_965601325.2 Salmo salar
GAGGCAGGTGTGGGTTCAGAGTCAGGAGACAGGTGTGGGTTCAGAGTGAGGAGGCAGGTGTGGGTTCAGAGTCAGGAGGCAGGTGTGGGTTCAGAGTGAGGAGACAGGTGTGGGTTCAGAGTGAGGAGGCAGGTGTGGGTTCAGAGTGAGGAGACAGGTGTGGGTTCAGAGTGAGGAGGCAGGTGTGGGTTCAGAGTGAGGAGACAGGTGTGGGTTCAGAGTGAGGAGGCAGGTGTGGGTTCAGAGTGAGGAGACAGGTGTGGGTTCAGAGTGAGGAGACAGGTGTGGGTTCAGAGTGAGGAGGCAGGTGTGGGTTCAGAGTGAGGAGACAGGTGTGGATTCAGAGTGAGGAGGCAGGTGTGGATTCAGAGTGAGGAGGCAGGTGTGGGTTCAGAGTCAGGAGGCAGGTGTGGGTTCAGAGTCAGGAGACAGGTGTGGATTCAGAGTGAGGAGGCAGGTGTGGGTTCAGAGTCAGGAGGCAGGTGTGGGTTCAGAGTCAGGAGACAGGTGTGGGTTCAGAGTCAGGAGGCAGGTGTGGGTTCAGAGTGAGGAGGCAGGTGTGGATTCAGAGTGAGGAGGCAGGTGTGGATTCAGAGTCAGGAGACAGGTGTGGGTTCAGAGTCAGGAGACAGGTGTGGGTTCAGAGTCAGGAGGCAGGTGTGGATTCAGAGTCAGGAGGCAGGTGTGGGTTCAGAGTGAGGAGACAGGTGTGGGTTCAGAGTCAGGAGACAGGTGTGGGTTCAGAGTCAGGAGGCAGGTGTGGGTTCAGAGTCAGGAGGCAGGTGTGGGTTCAGAGTCAGGAGACAGGTGTGGGTTCAGAGTCAGGAGACAGGTGTGGGTTCAGAGTCAGGAGACAGGTGTGGGTTCAGAGTCAGGAGGCAGGTGTGGGTTCTGAGTGAGGAGGCAGGTGTGGGTTCAGAGTGAGGAGGCAGGTGTGGGTTCAGAGTGAGGAGACAGGTGTGGGTTCAGAGTCAGGAGACAGGTGTGGGTTCAGAGTCAGGAGGCAGGTGTGGGTTCAGAGTGAGGAGGCAGGTGTGGGTTCAGAGTCAGGAGACAGGTGTGGGTTCAGAGTCAGGAGACAGGTGTGGGTTCAGAGTCAGGAGGCAGGTGTGGGTTCAGAGTGAGGAGGCAGGTGTGGGTTCTGAGTCAGGAGACAGGTGTGGATTCAGAGTGAGGAGGCAGGTGTGGGTTCAGAGTCAGGAGGCAGGTGTGGATTCAGAGTCAGGAGGCAGGTGTGGGTTCAGAGTGAGGAGGCAGGTGTGGGTTCAGAGTGAGGAGGCAGGTGTGGGTTCAGAGTGAGGAGGCAGGTGTGGGTTCAGAGTCAGGAGACAGGTGTGGGTTCAGAGTCAGGAAACAGGTGTGGGTTCTGAGTCAGGAGGCAGGTGTGGGTTCAGAGTCAGGAGACAGGTGTGGATTCAGAGTGAGGAGGCAGGTGTGGGTTCAGAGTCAGGAGACAGGTGTGGGTTCAGAGTCAGGAGGCAGGTGTGGGTTCAGAGTCAGGAGGCAGGTGTGGGTTCAGAGTCAGGAGGCAGGTGTGGGTTCAGAGTGAGGAGGCAGGTGTGGGTTCAGAGTGAGGAGGCAGGTGTGGGTTCAGAGTGAGGAGACAGGTGTGGGTTCTGAGTCAGGAGGCAGGTGTGGGTTCTGAGTCAGGAGACAGGTGTGGGTTCAGAGTCAGGAGACAGGTGTGGGTTCAGAGTGAGGAGGCAGGTGTGGGTTCAGAGTCAGGAGACAGGTGTGGATTCAGAGTGAGGAGGCAGGTGTGGGTTCAGAGTCAGGAGACAGGTGTGGATTCAGACTCAGGAGACAGGTGTGGGTTCAGAGTCAGGAGACAGGTGTGGGTTCAGAGTGAGGAGGCAGGTGTGGGTTCAGAGTCAGGAGACAGGTGTGGGTTCTGAGTCAGGAGGCAGGTGTGGGTTCAGAGTCTGTGTCCCAAATGGCATCCTATATATACCCTGTGGGCCCTGGTCAAAAGTAGTGCGCTAATTTAATTTTTTAATTTATTCCCTATTTTGCCAGGTGAGTTGACTGAGAATATATTCTCATTTGCTGCAACGACCTGGGGGAAAAGTTACAAAACATAGTCAAAATACATAGTTAACCTACAAAATATATAAGCAAGCAAAAAAACACACATTGTTCATAAAAAAAATGTCCTCACACAGCTGTCTGAGCTGCCCCAGGCACCGATTCCTCTCATTTCAGACTATTCCACAAGCAAGTTGTAAAATAGCTCAAGGCAGATTGGCCTAACTCTGTGGCCATCCCTGAGACCGTGTCTGATAGCTTGTATATCTGTAGATTGCCTCGAGAAGGGAGGTACGGCGGGAGTTTATGCTTTATAAACAGAAAGCGTACAATGCATCGATCTACGAGACCTCAAATATGGCCAGTCTAATTTCTGATACATACTAAATCAGTGATGTGTGCTGAACCTATCGCCCTTAATAAAAATGTAATGCTCTATGGTAAACTGCATTTAATGGCTTCAATACAGTGGCAGCACGCATTCATGTAGATCATACTGCCAAAGTCTAAGACTGGAATGAATGTAGACTGAATTATTTGTTTTCTGCTATTTAACGAAAGGCATTCCCATTCCTATTAAAGGAAACCCATTTTCATTCTTAACTTCTTAAAACTAACTCATCAACATGTTTTTTTGAATCAAAGCCTATATCATCAATCCAGATTTACAGATATTTATAAGCGTGGAGACGATCAATGAGTGTACCATCCAAAGTACGCATGCATAAATCATCAGATACATTTTTTATTTTTTTTTACGTGATTTGGAAAATAACATATACTTGGTTTTACCTGCATTAAGTACCAATTTCAGGTCAACAAATACTTTCTGCAGGGAATAAAAGGCTAATTGAAGCTCTGAACTAGTTAGGTCAGCTGTGGGGGTAATAGCATACACAACGATGTCATTTACACACAGATAAAACATTATTTTATTACAGGTAAAAACTATTTTAGTTAATATTAATAGGGGAAAGAACCAGACCAAGATATGGTCCCTGGGGGACAACCCAAGTTATGTTCATTAAAGCTGAATGAACCCCAGTAGTAAGTACTGTACACACTGCATGCTGGTCCTTTAAAACAGCTACAGGTAGCCTGGTCCAGGCCTATTGAAGAAAGTCTCAGAATAAAGGCCTTGGGACGGGTCAATAAAAAGGGCCTCACAGTGTTTCTTCCTATATAAACAATTAACAACATCACTTAAAAAATCCCATAGAAGCAGTTACAGTATGACTAGATCTGGAAAAATCTGACCAATGATCATTTAGAATACATTTTGTAAGTTAAAAAAAGGGATTTCAATTGGTTATTTACCAAGGATTCTAAGATTGTTGCTAGGCAAAAGAGTGTGGAAATGGGGCGATCATTATTTAGGTCATGAATGCGGCGTATACGGAGCCTCCATCTAGACCTTGGAACCAGAAACCACCGTCAGGTTAAAAACAACGTGTTGGAGTTTCTGCTATCAGGGGAGCGACAAACTGAAGCAGAAAGGATCAAACAAATCTGCCACCAGTGGATTTCTGTTTAACATCAATCTTAAGCAAGGCGTCTAGCACATCACAAGTAAAGAGTAGTTGAAATGAAAACAAAGACTCACTAGAAGTTGTAAGAACATTCGTCGAGCCACCCGGAGGCTGGGTACAGGAAGAACAGTCGACAGTTTAATTGACCAGGGTCAATTAAACTACAATTTCTTTCAAATTAAAAGCCAGACGAGATAAAAAAAAAAAAGAAGCTTATTAAAAGCATCACTTATCTAACATTTCTCAGTAATGATGCCTGGGTCTGATACAATGTGCTTAGGCAGGGAAGGAGAGGAATTTCCACGCTTCAGTGCATTTATTGTTTTCCAAAATGTCGACTAAATAGGGTTTAGAGGGCTCCATTTGGGACGTAGCCTGAGAGTGTACATGCAATATTTCAGGTAGAGATACAGAGGACAGGGTCTGGTATATCCAGCTGTAACAGCTAGCAGCGTAGAGAGATACAGAGGACAGGGTCTGGTATATCCAGCTGTAACAGCTAGCAGCGTAGAGAGATGAAGAGGAGGCTTGCAGAGAGTCAGAAGGATAACATTATAGGATCGTCACCAACTGCTCCTCTCTGGCCAAATATTCCCCATGGCTTGTTATGAAAACACTTTCGGAATTGGAAAACTGCATATCAAATCAAATCAAACTTTATTTGTCACATGCGCAGAATACAACAGGTGTAGACCTTACCGTAAAATGCTTACTTACAAGCCCTTAATCAACAGCGCAGTTCAAGAAAGAGTTAAGAAAATATTTTACCAAATAAACTAATGTAAAAAAATAAGAAAATAGTAACACAATAAAATAACAATAACGAGGCTATATACTGGGGGTACCGGTACTGAGTCAATGTGCGAGGATACAGGTTAATCGAGGTAATTTGTACATGTAGGTAGGGTTAAAGTGACTATGCATAGATAATAAACAGCGAGTAGCAGCAGTGCAAAAACAAATGAAGTGGGGGGTGTCAATGTAAATAGTCCGGGTGGCCATTTGACTAATTGTTCAGCAGTCTTATAGCTTGGGTGTAGAAGCTGCTAAGGAGCCTTTTGGTCCTAGACTTGGTGCTCCGGTACCGCTTGCCGTGCGATAGCAGAGAGAACAGTCTATGACTTGGGTGATTGTGTCAGAGTGTGCGCAACTGGTCGAAGGAAGTCAGGAGTAGAGATGAGTGAACAGGCACACTTTATTCAGGCAGAGGAAAACAGCCGGACGCAACTGCGTCACAACACTCCAGCCCAAGGAAAAAAGCCATAGCGAGGGCGGTCCCGAAGGAGCCGAGTAGACGGTCGCCAGGTACAAGTCCAGCTGCAGCAAGAAACCCTGGCAGCGTGCCGCTCTCCCATCATACTCCCCGGGAAGTGCGAGACGAATCCCACTGGGACCAGGTACAGGAGGGGCGAGTAGTGGCGACCCCTGTTGTGCAGGTGGAGGCGCTGGAGGGACTCCCTGTCTCTCCCAGCGGTCCATCGTCTGAACGATGCGGTCCATAACAGCGCCGAGATGGTGGAGCATCGCCGCGTGCTTTCGGACGCGCTCCTCGACCCCTACAACAGGGGTACCTGCTCCTGCTGACTCTACAATAGGGTGTGGTATTCTGTCATTTAAACTCGGGCAATGATATTGATGACTAACCTGGTTTTGTACTGTAGCTAGCTACTTTAGCACTTGCTCTCGATAACTCAGGTCCTGGCGGCATTCTGCCTTTACCGTCATGGAACTGGGAGTCCTGATCAAGGACTAGGCTAGTTGGCGCTAGCTAGCTAGCTAGCATTCGGGTGCTTCGTCTGCTACTAGTACTAAAACAACGTACTCTACGTGTTCTTGTAAAAGTCTATGTGTGTATTTTCTAGGGCAATAAATAAATAAATGAAGGAATGGTACTTGTCTAACCTGAGTACCAGTTCCTTTTAGTTAGCTAACATGCTACAAATACCTGTCAGCAAGCATTCAGCAATGTAACATTACACAACTGGTTGCATAGTAACGGCGTCAGCGTCACTGGCCTGAATCTATTCTGAATTTACAGTCACTATTCGCATAATTACTTCCAATCTAGAGAGAGGTTATTTTTTTCCTCACTAGATTGAGTCATATTTTATTTCATTTACAGGCCGGTGTGTTTTTTGTTCAGTACTGTGGTGGGAACGCTCCCTGTTCACCCACGACTGCGTGGCCATGCACGCATCCAGCTGAATCATCAAGTTTGCAGACGACACTACAGTGGTAGGCTTGATTACCAACAACGACGAGACGGCCTACAGGGAGGAGGTGAGGGCCCTCGGAGTGTGGTGTCAGGAAAATAACCTCGCACTCAATGCCAACAAAACAAAGGAGATGATCGTGGACTTCAGGAAACAGCAGAGGGAGCACCAACCTATCCACATCGATGGGACAGTAGTGGAGAGGGTGGAGAGTTTTAAGTTCCTTGGCGTACACATCACGGACAAACTGAAATGTTCCACCCACACAGACAGCGTGGTGAAGAAGGCGCAGCAGCGCCTCTTCAACCTCAGGAGGCTGAAGAAATTCGGCTTGTCACCAAAAACACTCACAAACTTTTACAGATGCACAATCGAGAGGTATAACCACCTGTTATGGCAACTGCTCCGCCCACAACCGGAAGGCTCTCCAGAGGGTAGTGAGGTCTGCACAACGCATCACCGGGGACAAACTACCTGCCCTCCAGGACACCTACATCACCCGATGTCACAGGAAGGCCAAATAGATCATCAAGGACAACAACCACCCGAGCTGCTGCCTGTTCACCCCGCTAACATCCAGAAAGCGAGGTCAGTACAGGTGCATCAAAGCTGGAACCGAGAGACTGAAAAACAGCTTTTATCTCAAGGCCATCAGACTGAAAAACAGCTTCTATCTCAAGGCCATCAGACTGTTAAACAGCCATCACTAACATTGAGTGGCTGCTGCCAACATACTGACTCAACTCAAGCCACTTTTATAATGGGAAAATTGATGTAATCAATTTATCACTTGCCACTTTATATTATTTATATTAGATCATGTTTTCATACCCTAAAATACTGATCTCATATGTATATACTGTACTCCATACCATCTATTACATCTTGCCTATGCCGTTCGGCCATCACTCATTTATATATTTTTATGTACATATTCATATTCATTCCTTTACACTTGTGTGTACAAGGTAGTTGTTGTGGAATTGTTAGATTACTTGTTAGATATTACTGCATGGTTGGAACTAGAAGCACAAGCATTTCGCTACACTCGCATTAACATCTGCTAACCATGTGTGTGTGACAAATACATTTGATTTGATTTGATATCAGAAGCACAAGGCTGAGGCTGTACATGGTCAGGATGTAGTGTCATACACTCTGTCATATCCAGGATGTAGTGTCATACACTCTGTCATATCCAGGATGTAGTGTCATACACTCCACCCCTCCTGCCATATCCAGGATGTACTGTCATACACTCCACCCCTCCTGCCATATCCAGGATGTAGTGTCATACACTCTGTCATATCCAGGATGTAGTGTCATACACTCCACCCCTCCTGTCATATCCAGGATGTAGTGTCATACACTCCACCCCTCCTGTCATATCCAGGATGCAGTGTCATACACTCTGTCATATCCAGGATGTAGTGTCATACACTCCACCTCTCCTGTCATATCCAGGATGCAGTGTCATACACTCTGTCATATCCAGGATGTAGTGTCATACACTCCACCCCTCCTGTCATATCCAGGATGTAGTGTCATACACTCTGTCATATCCAGGATGTAGTGTCATACACTCCACCCCTCCTGTCATATCCAGGATGTAGTGTCATACACTCTGTCATATCCAGGATGCAGTGTCATACACTCCACCCCTCCTGTCATATCCAGGATGTAGTGTCATACACTGTCATATCCAGGATGCAGTGTCATACACTCCACCCCTCCTGTCATATCCAGGATGTAGTGTCATACACTCTGTCATATCCAGGATGCAGTGTCATACACTCCACCCCTCCTGTCATATCCAGGATGTAGTGTCATACACTGTCATATCCAGGATGTAGTGTCATACATTCCACCCCTCCTGTCATATCCAGGATGTAGTGTCATACACTCTGTCATATCCAGGATGTAGTGTCATACACTCTGTCATATCCAGGATGTAGTGTCATACACTCCACCCCTCCTGTCATATCCAGGATGTAGTGTCATACACTCCACCCCTCCTGTCATATCCAGGATGCAGTGTCATACACTCCACCCCTCCTGTCATATCCAGGATGTAGTGTCATACACTCTGTCATATCCAGGATGTAGTGTCATACACTCTGTCATATCCAGGATGTAGTGTCATACCCCGCCTGACACCTGACTGCACCTGTCCATAACCTGGAATACATTACATTGGTGGAAGGGACTTCATCAGCCACTAGAGACTTGAAGACAGAACCTCACCCAGAGAGCTGTACAGGTCAGTGTGGTTAGACAGACAGAGAGCTGTACAGGTCAGTGTGGTTAGACAGACAGAGAGCTGTACAGGTCAGTGTGGTTAGACAGACAGAGAGCTGTACAGGTCAGTGTGGTTAGACAGACAGAGAGCTGTACAGGTCAGTGTGGTTAGACAGACAGAGAGCTGTACAGGTCAGTGTGGTTAGACAGACAGAGAGCTGTACAGGTCAGTGTGGTTAGACAGACAGAGAGCTGTACAGGTCAGTGTGGTTAGACAGACAACCCCTTAGAATAGACCATAGAGATAGAACAGACTGTCATACTAGCTCTGGGACAGCTGAAGTTGGACCAAAGTTTGTTCTGCTCCTTGTTCTATCTCTGTTGGTACTCTACATATATCTTATTTTCATTGGCTGGGTAAAGTGTAGGCATTCTGTCTTCATAAGCAAATCAATATGACAGCCTATGACAGCAGAAAAGGTTTGTTTTGACTTTTGTAACACAAACACACCCATCGATTATTTTGTTGATAAATGTATCTACACTCAAGCTGGGTGATGTTTATGCAATGCCCACATGTAATCTTCCCCTGTAGGGATATTAGTTCTGGGAGTTGTCCCCCCCCCCCCCTCGGAAAGCTATAACAGAGGACATAAGATGAGACGAGACAAAACTAGCCAGTTATTGTGTTAACAGCTGAGCTGACTCAAGACCAGGTCACTGAGCTTGCAATTGTTGATATCGTTTCCATAGTAACATGTAACATAAACAGTGACATAAAACTTCAAGTTGCAAGTTACTTTCATAGCTAATTGTTGTAGAACGAGTGTCTCGTGAAACACATTCTAGATACTGGTACTTCTTGCTATCGTAGCATAACTGTGATTTGACAGAGAAATATCAGCTAGCCAGCTGTAGCTATCCTCAATGAAGTCAATGTTTTTTTTCTAGACGTAACGAAAGGTGTCCCGCAGGGCTCAATTCTGGGTCCTGTACTTTTTCACTGTTTACATTAACAATATCAACTTGTCTCCCCCTAAAAATTGTAACCTACGATGATACTGTTTTGTATGCTATTGCCCCCCCCCCCCCCCACAGTTGACCAGGCTCTATCTGAACGACAGTCTGCATTCATTGTATTACAGTAAAACGTAGTATCTCTAGAGCACACACAAATAAGTCTTTAATGCCAGTATATGATGGTATATGATATCCGTGTGGCTCATCTGGTAGAGCATAGCACTTGTAACCCCTGAGGTTCTGGGTTTGATTCCCACAGGGGACCAGTACCAAGAAAAATTGAAGGCACTCGCTACTGTAAAAGTCGTCTGGATAAGAGCGTCTGATAAATGATGAAAAAAAATGTTAAAATAGAAGGAAATGAAAAGCCACGCTTGAAATTCTTTACAACGTAATTACCTTCATCTGAATGTTGACATTGATTGACACACCGGCACTGCAGTTGAGTTGAAGCTACATACCTTTCACAGCACGACACACACAAAATCCTCGCTCACGCACACACACCTTTCCACTGCAGGCTCCCTCTCCCTGCTCCCCCCCCCCCCCCCCATCTGTCTGGTTATCAGAATGAATGATTTGAAACCAGGCTTGTCAGTTGAAAAATTAATGGACTCCTTAAGTCCCCTGTCGCTTCATCATCATCATCATCAACACTACGTTCATGTCTGAAGTTAAAATGCATTTAGAAAGAGTGAGTGAAAGCCCGAATCCATAATGGGGACCCTATTCCTTATGTAGTGTACACTATTTTGGACCAGTGCCCATACAGAATAGGGTGCCATTTCGGATGCAACCCCTATATATATATTTTTTAAATGTATTTTTTATTTAACCTTTATTTAACTAGGCAAGTCAGTTAAGAACAAATTCTTATTTACAATGACGGCCTAGGAACGGTGGGTTAACTGCCTTGTTCAGGGGCAGAACTAATATATCTGTCGTCGGAGAAGTGGAATGTAGTAGTAAACACCTTTTCTCTGTCGAAACTTCCAAAAGCCTTGGCATCTAGTGTTCATTAGAGCTGTAAGATAGACTGAAACAGTGTTTAGGGTTCAATCCGAAGACAATACATTAGGAGGAGGTGACTAGCTTGACAGCATGACAGATTCTCCTCTCAACGCCTAATTTATGGCCAAAGCCTTTTTCCCCCACTTAAAAGAGGCAAAAAATGATTCTTGCAAAAAAATAAAAAATAAAATGGCTTCCCAGGATATAATGTGAAGGGAGAAAAAGCTTGAATGGTTCTACACTTCTACATAAGAAAATAAGAATTAAGGTAACTTTGAGCCTCACTTTTATCAAGCCACGAATGGAAGGTATTAGAATGGTAAAAATGACTCCAAGCACACACGTTGTTTCCAAGGAGACAGTGCATGAATGTACTATGAAGAAACAAATAATATACTACAATGAGTTACCATCTATTACCATCTATTAACATCTATTACCGTCTATTACCATCTATTACTGCCTATTACCATCTATTACCATCTATTACCGTCTATTACCATCTATTACCATCTATTACCACCTATTACCGTCTATTACCACCTATTACCACCTATTACCATCTATTACCGTCTATTACCACCTATTACCATCTATTACGTCTATTACCGTCTATTACCGTCTATTACCATCTATTACCACCTATTACCGTCTATTACCGTCTATTACCGTCTATTACCGTCTATTACCATCTATTACCGCCTATTACCGCCTATTACCGTCTATTACCATCTATTACCATCTATTACCACCTATTACCACCTATTACCACCTATTACCGTCTATTACGATCTATTACGTCTATTACCGTCTATTACCGTCTATTACCACCTATTACCATCTATTACCATCTATTACCGTCTATTACCGTCTATTACCGTCTATTACCATCTATTACCATCTATTACCACCTATTACCATCTATTACCATCTATTACCGTATATTACCACCTATTACCACCTATTACCATCTATTACCACCTATTACCATCCATTACCTCTATTACGTCTATTACCGTCTATTACCACCTATTATGTCTATTACCGTCTATTACCACCTATTACCACCTATTACCGTCTATTACCACCTATTACCATCTATTACCATTTATTACCATCTATTACCGTCTATTACCGTCTATTACCACCTATTACCATCTATTACCATCTATTACCACCTATTATGTCTATTACCGTCTATTACCACCTATTACCATCTATTACCATCTATTACCATCTATTACCACCTATTACCACCTATTACCGTCTATTACCGTCTATTACCATCTATTACCATCTATTACCATCTATTACCACCTATTACCGTCTATTACCATCTATTACCGCCTATTACCGCCTATTACCGTCTATTACCACCTATTACCACCTATTACCGCCTATTACCGTCTATTACCACCTATTACCATCTATTACCATCTATTACCATCTATTACCGTCTATTACCACCTATTACCACCTATTACCACCTATTACCACCTATTACCATCTATTACCGCCTATTACCGTCTATTACCACCTATTACCACCTATTACCATCTATTACCGCCTATTACCGTCTATTACCACCTATTACCATCTATTACCATCTATTACCGTCTATTACCACCTATTACCACCTATTACCGCCTATTACCACCTATTACCATCTATTACCATCTATTACCGCCTATTACCGTCTATTACCGTCTATTACCACCTATTACCATCTATTACCATCTATTACCGTCTATTACCGTCTATTACCATCTATTACCACCTATTACCATCTATTACCATCTATTACCGTCTATTACCACCTATTACCACCTATTACCATCTATTACCACCTATTACCACCTATTACCATCCATTACCTCTATTACGTCTATTACCGTCTATTACCACCTATTATGTCTATTACCGTCTATTACCACCTATTACCACCTATTACCGTCTATTACCACCTATTACCATCTATTACCATTTATTACCATCTATTACCGTCTATTACCATCTATTACCGTCTATTACCACCTATTACCATCTATTACCATCTATTACCACCTATTATGTCTATTACCATCTATTACCGCCTATTACCGTCTATTACCACCTATTACCATCTATTACCATCTATTACCGTCTATTACCATCTATTACCACCTATTACCACCTATTACCGTCTATTACCACCTATTACCATCTATTACCATCTATTACCGCCTATTACCGTCTATTACCACCTATTACCATCTATTACCATCTATTACCATCTATTACCGTCTATTACCACCTATTACCACCTATTACCACCTATTACCACCTATTACCATCTATTACCATCTATTACCGCCTATTACCGTCTATTACCACCTATTACCACCTATTACCATCTATTACCACCTGCTACCTGTCCCAATGATCCTTTCTCGTTCCTTCCACTCATGGTTTAGTTTGTCATGCTGTCCCCCTTCAAGGAGCCAATGTCTGCAGAGGGCATTGTACTGTCTCTCACCCAGACAAGGGACTAGGGAAGATGAGGGCATTGTACTGTCTCTCACCCAGACAAGGGACTAGGGAAGACGAGGGCATTGTACTGTCTCTCACCCAGACAAGGGACTAGGGACGACGAGGACATTGTACTGTCTCTCACCCAGACAAGGGACTAGGGACGACGAGGACATTGTACTGTCTCTCACCCAGACAAGGGACTAGGGACGACGAGGACATTGTACTGTCTCTCACCCAGACAAGGGACTAGGGACGACGAGGACATTGTACTGTCTCTCACCCAGACAAGGGACTAGGGACGACGAGGACATTGTACTGTCTCTCACCCAGACAAGGGACTAGGGACGACGAGGACATTGTACTGTCTCTCACCCAGACAAGGGACTAGGGAAGACGAGGGCATTGTACTGTCTCTCACCCAGACAAGGGACTAGGGACGACGAGGACATTGTACTGTCTCTCACCCAGACAAGGGACTAGGGACGACGAGGACATTGTACTGTCTCTCACCCAGACAAGGGACTAGGGACGACGAGGACATTGTACTGTCTCTCACCCAGACAAGGGACTAGGGACGACGAGGACATTGTACTGTCTCTCACCCAGACAAGGGACTAGGGACGACGAGGACATTGTACTGTCTCTCACCCAGACAAGGGACTAGGGACGACGAGGACATTGTACTGTCTCTCACCCAGACAAGGGACTAGGGACGACGAGGACATTGTACTGTCTCTCACCCAGACAAGGGACTAGGGACGACGAGGACATTGTACTGTCTCTCACCCAGACAAGGGACTAGGGAAGACGAGGGCATTGCACTGTCTCTCACCCAGACAAGGGACTAGGGAAGACGAGGACATTGTACTGTCTCTCACCCAGACAAGGGACTAGGGAAGACGAGGGCATTGTACTGTCTCTCACCCAGACAAGGGACTAGGGAAGACGAGGGCATTGTACTGTCTCTCACCCAGACAAGGGACTAGGGAAGACGAGGGCATTGTACTGTCTCTCACCCAGACAAGGGACTAGGGAAGACGAGGACATTGTACTGTCTCTCACCCAGACAAGGGACTAGGGACGACGAGGACATTGTACTGTCTCTCACCCAGACAAGGGACTAGGGACGACGAGGACATTGTACTGTCTCTCACCCAGACAAGGGACTAGGGACGACGAGGACATTGTACTGTCTCTCACCCAGACAAGGGACTAGGGACGACGAGGACATTGTACTGTCTCTCACCCAGACAAGGGACTAGGGAAGACGAGGGCATTGCACTGTCTCTCACCCAGACAAGGGACTAGGGAAGACGAGGACATTGTACTGTCTCTCACCCAGACAAGGGACTAGGGAAGACGAGGACATTGTACTGTCTCTCACCCAGACAAGGGACTAGGGAAGACGAGGGCATTGTACTGTCTCTCACCCAGACAAGGGACTAGGGAAGACGAGGGCATTGTACTGTCTCTCACCCAGACAAGGGACTAGGGAAGACGAGGGCATTGTACTGTCTCTCACCCAGACAAGGGACTAGGGACGACGAGGGCATTGTAATGTCTCACCGGACAGGAAAGTCTCTCTCTCTCTCTCTCTCTCTCTCTCTCTCTCTCTCTCTGTCCCACTTTGGCCCAAGCATGGTGCGAGGAGGGGAGTGGAATTAAAGCCTCCCTGCCTGCCATCAGCAGAAGCAGGCAGGAACAGGACAGAACAGGAGTGCAACTGCTCAGTCTGCTGACTCAGGTCTCAGGCCCAGGGAGAAACATGTCTTAAGTGCAGAGCAACCAGGCTTTTAGAGGAATCACTGCGGGAGACAGCTGGCAGAAGAGGAGGACACGATCCAGGCCTGGGTTCAAATATTATATGATTATTTATTTTTTTAAAGAAGTTGACCGTTGCTATAGCCTGCCTAGAGCTCCAGATGACCGGGGATAACAGTTTTGGGACTATTCTATTGGTCGATTAAGCCAGGCAAGCTCAGTCCAGTATGTATAATATTATTAGAAAAACTACAAGGAACCCAAGTCTGACAAGCTTCATACGAAAGGAGTCGGCTGGCTGTGACTCTGGGGGCATCTGAAGTACACAGCACCACAGCAGTACAGCAGTACAGCAGTATAGCACCACAGCACCACAGCACCACAGCACCACAGCAGTACAGCACCACAGCAGTACAGCAACACATCACCACAGCAGTACAGCACCACAGCAGTACAGCACCACAGCACCACAGCAGTACAGCAGTACAGCAGTACAGCACCACAGCAGTACAGCACCACAGCAGTACAGCACCACAGCACCACAGCAGTAAAGCACCACAGCACCACAGCAGTACAGCAGTACAGCACCACAGCAGTACAGCACCACAGCAGTACAGCAGCACAGCACCACAGCAGTACAGCACCACAGCAGTACAGCAGCACAGCACCACAGCAGTACAGCACCACAGCAGTACAGCACCATAGCACCACCGCAGTAGAGCACCATAGCACCACCGCAGTACAGCACAGCAGTACACCACCACAGCACCTCAACACCACCGCAGTACAGCACCACAGCAGTATAGCACCACCACAGTACAGTACCACCACAGTACAGCACCACCGCAGTACAACACCACAGCAGTATAGCACCACCACAGTACAGCACCACAGCATTACAGCACCACAGCAGTACAGCACCACAGCAGTACAGCAGTACAGCACCACAGCAGTACAGCACCACAGCAGTACAGCACCACAGCAGTACAGCACCACAGCAGCACAGCACCACAGCAGTACAGCACCACAGCACCACAGCACCACAGCAGTACAGCACCACAGCGGTACAGCACCACAGCAGTAGAGCAGCACAGCACCACAGCAGTACAGCACCACAGCACCACAGCAGTACAGCACCACAGCACCACAGCAGTACAGCACCACATCAGTACAGCACCACAGCAGCACAGCACCACAGCAGTACAGCACCACAGCAGCACAGCACCACAGCAGTACAGCACCACAGCACCACAGCAGTACAGCACCACAGCAGTACAGCAGCACAGCACCACAGCAGTACAGCACCACAGCAGTACAGCAGCACAGCACCACAGCAGTACAGCACCACAGCAGTACAGCACCACAGCACCACCGCAGTACAGCACCACAGCAGTATAGCACCACCACAGTACAGCACCACAGCACCACCGCAGTACAGTACCACCGCAGTACAGCACCACCGCAGTACAGCACCACAGCAGTATAGCACCACCGCAGTACAGCACCACAGCAGTACAGCACCACAGCACCTCAGCACCAGTGTAGTACAGCACCACAGCAGTACAGCACCACAGCAGTACAGCACCACAGCACCACAGCACCACAGCAGTACAGCACCACAGCACCTCAGCACCACCGCAGTACAGCACCACAGCAGTACAGCACCACAGCAGTACAGCACCACAGCACCATAGCAGTACAGCACCACAGCAGTACAGCACCACAGCACCACAGCAGCACAGCACCACAGCAGTACAGCACCACAGCAGTACAGCACCACAGCAGAACAGCAGCACAGCACCACAGCAGTACAGCACCACAGCACCACAGCAGTACAGCACCACAGCAGTACAGCACCACAGCACCACCGCAGTACAGCGCCACAGCAGTATAGCACCACCGCAGTACAGCACCACAGCACCACCGCAGTACAGTACCACCGCAGTACAGCACCACCGCAGTACAGTACCACCGCAGTACAGCACCACCGCAGTACAGCACCACAGCAGTATAGCACCACCGCAGTACAGCACCACAGCAGTACAGCACCACAGCACCTCAGCACCACTGCAGTACAGCACCACAGCAGTACAGCACCACAGCAGTACAGCACCACAGCACCACAGCAGTACAGCACCACAGCACCTCAGCACCACCGCAGTACAGCACCACAGCAGTACAGCACCACAGCAGTACAGCACCACAGCACCATAGCAGTACAGCACCACAGCACCACAGCAGCACAGCACCACAGCAGTACAGCACCACAGCAGTACAGCACCACAGCAGTACAGCAGCACAGCACCACAGCAGTACAGCACCACAGCACCACAGCACCACATCACCACGGCACCACAGTACCACAACACCACAGCAGTACAGCACCACAGCAGTACAGCACCACAGCAGTACAGCAGTACAGCACCACAGCAGTACAGCAGTACAGCACCACAGCGGTACCCTAATCACCTAAAGCCCATTCATGTGGTACACTGCTATAGACCACCAAGTGCTAACAGCCAGTATCTGGATAACGTGTGAATTGCTTGATAATGTATGTGATATCAATAGAGAAGTATATTTTCTGGGTGATTTAAGTATTGATTGACTTTCATCAGGCTGCCCACTCAAGAGAAAGCTTCAAACTTTAACCAGTGTCTGCAACCTGGTTCAGGTTATCAATCAACCTACCAGGGTATTTACAAATAGCACAGGAATGAAAACATGTATCGATCACATCTTTACTAATGCAGCAGAAATTTGTTTGAAAGCAGTATCCAGATCCATCGGATGTAGTGATCACAATATAGTAGCCATATATAGGAAAACCAAAGTTCCAAAGGCTGGGCCTAATACAGTGTATAAGAGGCCATACAAGAGGTGTTGTAGTGATTCCTATATTGTTGATGTAAAGAATATCTGTTGGTCCGTGGTGTGTAATGAGGAGCAACCAGATGCTGCACTTGAAACATTTATCAAATTGCTTATCCCATTTACTAATAAGCATTCACCCATTAAAAATGACTGTAAAAACTGTTAAATCCTCGTGGCTTGATGAGGAATTGAAAAATAGTATGGTTGAGAAGGATGTGGCAAAAAGGAATGGCAAAATAAGTCTGGCAGCCCAACTGGTTGGCAAACGTATTGCAAATTGAGATCATGTGACTAAACTGAATAAAAATAAGAAGAAACTACACTCTGAAACAAAGATAAATGACATAAAGAATGATAGTAAAAAAAATGGAGCACCTCTGATAAAGGAACGTATATGTTTAAAGTAATGACTAAAGGATTCCACCCTGAAATCATATCCATGTATGAAATGTGTTAAGAGTCATAATTACATCATATGTGTGACTAAACCACTGTGTTACTATGTCGTAATGTGGGACAATTTAAGAGGGAGAAATGTATTGTTGAGAAAACAGAGGCTGGTAGACTACACATGACCTGACAACAGGAGGGCCCTTCCAAGGCCTCTCTTATCTGGGAAGGAAAGGAACGGCGAGAAACTGCCAAGACTGGTAGAAAAGTGATAAACCTGTCTCTGTGTATGTGTGTGTGTGTGTGTGTGTGTGTGTGTGTGTGTGTGTGTGTGTGTGTGTGTGTGTGTGTGTGTGTGTGTGTGTGTGTGTGTGTGTGTGTGTGTGTGTGTGTGCGCGTCAGGTTATAAAGACTGTTCACATTTTGGTTGACGTTCTCTGAATAAACTACGAACGTTTTGCAGAATCTGAGACTTTGCCTAATTATTATTAAACCCAGGGTCGGGGAATTGGTCAAAGCTTAAAGTGATTGTTATCATCAATGGGATTGAACATTCTCGTAACAACCTCCAATGACATATTGGGTAAAAGGCAAACTCAGCTCCTTCATTCATTGAATCAGATGGTTCATTCATCACAAAACCCACTGATATTGCCAAATACCTTAATGATTTTTTTTCATTGGCAAGATTAGAAAACTTAGGCAAGACATGCTCGCAACAAATGCTGAAACTACACATCCAAGTACTGTATATTGTGCGCGTGTGTTATTTATTCGCGGTGCTCCTCGCTCTTTTGTTTTGGGTTTCTACCCTGTGTTTTGTTGCGTGTTTGTTTGGTCTTCGTCCCCATGGCTCGCCGTAATTTGGGCTCAATAAAAAACCCTATTACGCATTCCTGCGTCTGTCTCCTGAATCCTTCATGTCGACGTGACAGAATAATCGACCATTCTGGTCCGTCCGGCGCCACAACCGGTCCGTCCGGCGCCACAACCGGTCCGTCCGGCGCCACAACCTGGTCCGTCAGGCGCCACAACCGGTCCGTCCGACGCCACAACCGGTCCGTCCGACGCCACAACCGGTCCGTCCGACGCCACAACCGGTCCGTTACGGTCACGGATCCCTCTGGAACTTTTATTACGCTCACTTGTCCCCTATTCCCCACTGATTAGTACTTGTATAAGTGTGCCCTTTGGTTTCCATTGGGTGGTCGATTTCTGTTCCCATGTCAGTTGGTGGTGTGAGTACCTATGCGTTGGTGCAGCTGTTATGCTGCGTGCTTTATATAATGTGTATTACGGGTATTGTTCAGTGTCGTTCAAGGAGGTTTACCCTCGCTCTTTTGTTTGGGTACAGCCCAGTGTTTTTTGTTTTGTTTTGAGCGTATTAAAAACCCCTATTGTGTATTCCTGCGCCTGTCTCCAAAATCCTTTATACCAGCGTGACAATATTGACACTCCTATTTGCCGTATCTTCAATTCAAGCGTACTAGAAAGTGTGTCTATGCATGCGGATGATTCAACACTATACACGTCAGCTACCACAGCGACTGAACTGACTGCAACACTTAATAGCAAAGAGCTGCAGTTCGTTTCAGAATAGGTGGTAAGGAATAAGTTAATCCTAAATATTTCAAAAACTAAAAGTATTGTATTTGGGACTAATTATTCACTAAACCCTAAACCGCAACTAAATCTTGTAATGAATAATGTGGAAATTGAGCAAGTTGCTTGAAGTAACCCTGGATTGTAAACTGTCATGTTCAAACATATTGATACAACATATCAAACATATTGATACAACAATTTGCTCTCGAGTGGTGCAGCCATCTAAGGCACTGCATCTCAGTGCTAGAGGCGTCACTACAGACCCTGGTTCGATGCCGGGCTGAATCACAACTTACCGTGATCGGGAGTCCCATAGAGCGGCGCACAATAGGCCCAGCATCATCCAGGTTAGGGTTTGGCCGGGGTAGGCTGTCATTGTAACTAAGAATTTGTTCTTAACTGACTTGCCTAGTTAAATAAATGTTCAATAAAAATAAATAAAAACATTTGCTAAGATGGGGAGAAGTCTGTCCATAATAAAGCGATGCTCTGCCTTCTTAACAACACTATCAACAAGGCAGGTCCTACAGCCCCTAGTTTTGTCACACCTGGACTTCTGTTCAGTCGTCTTGTAAGGTGCCACAAGGAAGGACTTAGGAAAATTGCAATTGGCTCAGAACAGGGCAGCACAGCTGGCCCTTGGACGTACACAGAGAGCTAACATGAATAATATGCATGTAAATCTCTCCTGGCTCAAAGTGGAGGAGAGATTGACTTCATCGCTACTTGTTATTTATGAGAGGTGTTGACATGTTGAATGCGCCGAGCTGTCTGTTTAAACTACGGGCACACAGCTCAGACACCCATACATACCCCACAAGGCATGCAACAAGAGGTCTCTTCACAGTCCCCAAGTCCAGAACAGACTATGAGAGGCGCACAGTACTACATAGAGCCATGACTACACGGAACTCTATTAAACATCAAAGCTGTGTTCGAATACTCATGCTAACCGCACTATTTGTGACGTGACTTGAGTATATCGCAGTGTTGACTCGGGTCACAAATACGATAACTTGCATCTCAACTTTGACTTTAACACCAATGACTCGTGACTTGGACTTGGACTTGAGTCTTATGACTCGACCTGACTTGATACCCTCCCCGAAGCCCAAATATTAAAAATGATGCTATTAAAAAAAAAGTGGTCAGAGCATCAACTCTTCATTTAACGGAATTTACAGTTTGAATCGGACAGCAGCCAATCAAATTGTGCCAGCTGAGGAAAAAGTTGCGCGTGGCAGTGCAGAGGAACGTCGGCGGGTGAATTCAGATGGAGCCCTTGGAAAGATGATACCCCCTAAGACTCTGTATCAACAAAAAACGGATTGCAATTTGCAAAACGTGCGGGAAGAAAATTACAGACGGAGGCCCAACAATTTCCATGTTACTGCTGTTCCAAAAACCATTGACATACGTTAGCCTACTGTAACCACACAGAGAGAGTGACACAAAAAAAGCGTCATTAAATTGTTGCCAGTTACAGTCACCATCGCTCTGGATAACATGAAAACAGCCTAACCAGACACTCATTTATGTCTGGAAGTAGCTAGCAAGCTAGCCAACGTTAGCTTGGGTGCTTGACTGCCGTTGTAAGGTCAGAACGCTCAAATCAACCCGACTCCTCGGGCCCGAGCATTTAGTGTGCTCTCCGATGAGCGAAACGCTACGAATTTACAAACGGACAATCTGACAACGTTCTGAATTTACGTGTGCGCTCTGGCACGACACGTTGAATTAAAAAACACAACCCAAAGTCGTAAAAATGTCAAACTAGTCATTTGTTATGCTAACTAGCTAGCAAGAGGTTGCACAGCAACAGCACCAACTTCCGGTAGACAGGCGAGGAATAGCCAGTACGCTGTTGGTTTACAGTACACTAAAATGAACTAACAGTATAAAGTATGTGGTATATACTCATTAAGTATCTAGTATATACTCATTAAATATGTAGTATTAAGTATGTAGTATATACTCATTAAGTAAGTGGTATATACTCATTAAGTATGTAGTATATACTCATTAAGTATGTAGTATATACTCATTAAGTATGCAGAAAATACTCATTAAGTATGCAGTATATACTCATTAAGTATGTAGTATATACTCATTAAGTATGTAGTATATACCCATTAAGTAAGTAGTATATACTCATTAAGTATGTAGTATATACTAATTAAGTAAGTGGTATATACTCATTAAGTATGTAGTATATACTCATTAAGTATGTACACCACAGCAGTACAGCACCACAGCAGTACAGCACCACAGCACCACAGCAGTACAGCACCACAGCAGTACAGCACCATAGCAGTACAGCACCACAGCAGTACAGCACCACAGCAGCACAGCACCACAGCACCACAGCAGTACAGCACCACAGCAGTACAGCACCACAGCAGGACAGCAGTACAGCACCACAGCAGTACAGCACCACAGCAGTACAGCACCACAGCACCACAGCAGTACAGCACCACAGCAGTACAGCAGTACATCACCACAGCAGTACAGCACCACAGCAGGACAGCAGTACAGCAGCACAGCAGTACAGCACCACAGCAGTACAGCACCACAGCAGTACAGCAGTACAGCACCACAGCAGTACAGCACCACCGCAGTACAGCATCACTGCAGTACAGCACCACAGCAGTACAGCACCACAGCACCACCTTTCTACAGCACCACAGCAGTACAGCACCAAAGCAGTACAGCAGTACAGCACCACAGCAGTACAGCACTACAGCAGTACAGCACCACAGCAGTACAGCACCACAGCAGAACAGCACCACAGCACCACAGCAGTACAGCGCCACAGCAGTACAGCACCATAGCAGTACAGCACCACAGCAGTACAGCACCACAGCAGTACAGCACCACAGCACCACAGCAGCACAGCACCACAGCAGTACAGCACCACAGCAGGACAGCAGTACAGCACCACAGCAGTACAGCACCACAGCAGTACAGCACCACAGCACCACAGCAGTACAGCACCACAGCAGTACAGCACCACAGCACCACAGCAGTACAGCACCACAGCAGGACAGCAGTACAGCACCACAGCAGGACAGCAGTACAGCAGCACAGCAGTACAGCACCACAGCAGTACAGCACCACAGCAGTACAGCAGTACAGCACCACAGCAGTACAGCACCACCGCAGTACAGCATCACTGCAGTACAGCACCACAGCAGTACAGCACCACAGCACCACCTTTCTACAGCACCACAGCAGTACAGCACCAAAGCAGTACAGCAGTACAGCACCACAGCAGTACAGCACTACAGCTGTACAGCACCACAGCACCACAGCAGTACAGCACC
>NC_138315.1:50380000-50447500 GCF_965601325.2 Salmo salar
GAAGAGCTCCCTCACTTTGTTCATTTTCAGAATACACAGAGCTGGTAAAACTTGTTTTAGGAACATTAGTTCTGATAAATTCTAAATAAATTCTATTTAATTACCACTAAAATTCCATGAAAAACAATAGATTGACAAACCAAATAAATACTCCTATAGATACGAGCCTAGAGGTAAATGACGGTTTCTTTCATGTCTTCTCTCTGAATATCAGCCCAGAGGTGAGTGATGTTTCTTCCCTGTCTTCTCTCTGTATAGAAGCCTAAAGGTAAATGGTGGTTTCTTCCCTGTCTTCTCTCTGTATAGAAGCCTAAAGGTAAATGGGGGTTTCTTCCCTGTCTTCTCTCTGTATAGAAGCCTAAAGGTAAATGGTGGTTTCTTCCCTGTCTTCTCTCTGTAGAGAAGCCTAAAGGTAAATGGTGGTTTCTTCCCTGTCTTCTCTCTGTATAGAAGCCTAAAGGTAAATGGTGGTTTCTTCCCTGTCTTCTCTCTGTATAGAAGCCTAAAGGTAAATGGGGGTTTCTTCCCTGTCTTCTCTCTGTATAGAAGCCTAAAGGTAAATGGTGGTTTCTTCCCTGTCTTCTCTCTGTATAGAAGCCTAAAGGTAAATGGTGGTTTCTTCCCTGTCTTCTCTCTGTATAGAAGCCTAAAGGTAAATGGGGGTTTCTTCCCTGTCTTCTCTCTGTATAGAAGCCTAAAGGTAAATGGGGGTTTCTTCCCTGTCTTCTCTCTGTATAGAAGCCTAAAGGTAAATGATGGTTTCATCCCTGTCTTCTCTCTGTAGAGCAGCCTAAAGGTAAATGGTGGTTTCTTCCCTGTCTTCTCTCTGTATAGAAGCCTAAAGGTAAATGGTGGTTTCTTCCCTGTCTTCTCTCTGTATAGAAGCCTAAAGGTAAATGGTGGTTTCTTCCCTGTCTTCTCTCTGTATAGAAGCCTAAAGGTAAATGGTGGTTTCTTCCCTGTCTTCTCTCTGTATAGAAGCCTAAAGGTAAATGGTGGTTTCTTCCCTGTCTTCTCTCTGTATAGAAGCCTAAAGGTAAATGGTGGTTTCTTCCCTGTCTTCTCTCTGTATAGAAGCCTAAAGGTAAATGGTGGTTTCTTCCCTGTCTTCTCTCTGTATAGAAGCCTAAAGGTAAATGGGGGTTTCTTCCCTGTCTTCTCTCTGTATAGAAGCCTAAAGGTAAATGGGGGTTTCTTCCCTGTCTTCTCTCTGTATAGAAGCCTAAAGGTAAATGGTGGTTTCTTCCCTGTCTTCTCTCTGTAGAGAAGCCTAAAGGTAAATGGTGGTTTCTTCCCTGTCTTCTCTCTGTATAGAAGCCTAAAGGTAAATCGTGGTTTCTTCCCTGTCTTCTCTCTGTAGAGCAGCCTAAAGGTAAATGGGGGTTTCTTCCCTGTCTTCTCTCTGTATAGAAGCCTAAAGGTAAATGGGGGTTTCTTCCCTGTCTTCTCTCTGTATAGAAGCCTAAAGGTAAATGGTGGTTTCTTCCCTGTCTTCTCTCTGTAGAGCAGCCTAAAGGTAAATGGGGGTTTCTTCCCTGTCTTCTCTCTGTATAGAAGCCTAAAGGTAAATGGTGGTTTCTTCCCTGTCTTCTCTCTGTAGAGCAGCCTAAAGGTAAATGGTGGTTTCTTCCCTGTCTTCTCTCTGTATAGAAGCCTAGCGACAAATGGTGGTTTACGATGTTAGGTACAGTGGGAGTTTTTTGTAAAAGGGCTTCATAAACATAGCTATGTAACAACGTGTCATCAAAGAGGGCCAACCCGACATTCTGGTAGAGAACGCATGGATGAGTACTTGAAACTGTCGCCTGTAATAAACCGCGGTGTGCTATGATAAACTGCATCTATTGGATTTAATGAAGTGGCAGTTGCGTTCATATAGATGATGTCGCCATAGTCTAGGACTGATAGGAAGATCGACTGAAGAATCTGCTTTCTGCTATGTAGCGAGAGGCAGGACCTATTTCTATAGGAGAAACCCATTTTTATTCTCAGCTTCTTAACTAACTCATCAATATGATTTTTAAAGACAGCTTTTCATCGATCCAAAATGCCCAGATATTTGTAAGCAGGGACGCGATCGATATGGACACCATCCAAAGTACATATGCTTCAGGCCCCTCCAGACAATTTAGGTGCTATTTTTCACACTTGATCAATTGTGAGGGAACCAGTAACAACAGCGTTGAGGCATGTTCGATTGTGTGTGTTGCCTTCCTCTTTTTTGGGGGGGGGAGTGATACAATTTTGATTTGAAAAGTTTGCTGCAATCTAAAATTATTGATTGATCTAAAATGCATTCTCATCTAAATAAATCACAATAGTTAGATAAAAGTTTGTTTAAATGATTTCTGGATCAGAATAAAATGTAAATGTAATTTAGGGTTTAGGGTTATAGGTTCATTGTGCTGTAATGTGTTGTAAAACCAAATCAATATTGTTAGTCATAGGTACATATCTCTGCTGCTGTACATATCATTCCAAGTATATTTAGTGTAAATTCGTCCGGTGTATACACGCATAGATTGTATTTGCACCGTTGCACTGTTATTTGGGTTGTTAATAGGATTCATTCTGACATTTCATAATTTCTTTCTTTTTTTTGCGTTGTAGATTATGTGTGTATTGTTTTGTATTGCTAGGTATTACTGCACTATTGGTATCACGGCTCAAGCTAAAACCCAGATGCAGACACAGGAGGTGGAAAGTACGAGTCTCAGAGTTTATTAAAGTACAAGGGGCAGGCAATCGCTTCCTGGAAGCAGGAGACAAAGGGCTGTGAGAGACAGGGGTTTATTAATTGTAGATACATGGAAAGTGGGATGTGTACGAAGGGTGTGGGGCAACAGAAGGTGAACAGAGGAGGGGCTAAGAACCTTAGAGATGGGGAAAAAGGCTGATAAAACGGGGGGAAGGTTTGCGGGAGTCCATCCGGAGGGGCAGATACTGAGTGGATGCCATACCCTCTGCCCAAGACGGTAGACCTGGAGGTGGTCCTGAGAAGAGAGGCCCGGGCTTTATTCTAGGTACGGCAACAGCTGCGGACAAAGATCTGGGCAGAGGACTTGCTGACTTTTCCTCTTGCTCTGGGAAGAGTGGGGGCTGATATCCCAGGGAACACTCTAAAAAGGCAATAGACCAGTAGCAGAACAGGGAAGAGTGTTGCAGGCATATCCCACCCACACGAGTTGCTGGCTCCTGGTGGTGGGATTGGTGGAGATGAGGCAAAGAAGAGTCGTCTCCTGGTCCTGATTGGCTAACTCAGATTGGCCATTAGACTGGGGATGAACGCCAGAGGACAGGCTGGCCGACGACCCAATGAGGGTGCAGAAAGCCTTCCAAAACCGGGATGAGAACTGAGGACCGTGATCGGAGACCATGTCGACCGGAAGTCCATGGATCCGGAAGACGTGCTGAACCATGAGCTGGGCCGTCTCCTTAGCTGAGGGCAATTTAGGAAGGGGGATTAAAATGGGTGGCTTTGGAAAACCTATTCACCATCTGATGGAGGGAGACCCATGACAAAGTCCAAGGATATATGGGACCAGGGGCAGTGAGGAACAAGGAAGCCAGCCAGAGCTTGCTGCGGAGTCTTGTTCTACACACACACAGTGCAGGTGGCAACGAACGCGGGGATGTCAGGAACCAAGGTGGGCCACCAAAAACGTTGTCGGATGAAAGCCAAGGTTCGACGGGAGCCAGGATGACAAGTAAGTCTCGAGGAATGTGCCCATTCCAGGACCGGAGCACGGGCAGAGTCCGGGACAAACAACCGGTTAGCCAAGCCCCTCAGACTCTCTATTTTCCCCAGATGATAGCAGCCGCTAGACAGGAAGTCGAGAGGATGGTCTCAGGATCTGATGGTACAGTAGCGGGGTTGTACAGACGTGAGAGTGAGTCAGGCTTAACATTCTTGGACACCGGGCGATAGGAGATACTGTAGAGAAATGGAAACGAGTGAATAACAAGGCCCATCTCGACTACCTGGAGTTGAGGCGCTTGGCGGTGAGGAGATATTCCACGTTCTTATGGTCCGTTCATACCAACAATGGATGTTCCGGCCCTTCTAACCAGTGCCTCCACTCCTCCAACGACATCTTAACTGCGAGTAATTCTCGATTTCCCACATCATAGTTCCTCTCAGCGGGGTTCAGACGATGGGAAAGACGACAGCTCACACTCCAACGTCCGAGGCGTCGACCTCCAACACGAACTGACGGGATGGGTCCAGATGTATTAAGATGGGAGCTGTAGTGAATCGCTGCTTGAGTTCTGAGAATGTCCGGTCAGCTGCTGGAGACCATATGAACAGAACCTTGGGAGAGTTGAGTGCAGAAAGGGGGGAAGATGACCGCAGCCTGGTGAGTTTCGAAAGCCGAGGAGATGAGTGGTAGCTGGTAACGTTTTTTAACCGTAATGTCATTAAGACCCTGGTAGTCTTATCCTTCTTCTCCACAAAGAAGAACCCTGCGCCAGCAGGGGAGGCAGATGGATGCATAATCCCTGCAGCGAGAGAGTCCTCAATGTACCCTTCCATCGATTTGGTCTCCGGACCCGACAGGGAATAAAGTCGCCCCTCCCAAAGCGGTACAGTGCGCGGAAGAAGGTTGATAGAACAGTCATAGGGCTGATGCGGAGGAAGAGATGTGGCACAGGCATACATCCAGGTACTCTGCGGAAACGGCAGAGAGATCTGAGGCTTTACCCAAGCCCGCAGGGAGACATCCTGGGGCAGGCTGCGCCAACTTCAGACAATGTGAATGACTCCAATCCATGATGGAACCCGTAGCCCAGTTGATTAGGGGGTTGTGCCTCTGGAGCCATGAAAGTCCTAAAACCATGGATACATGAGGAGACTCCAGGAGCAGAAACTGTATAGACTCACTGTGGTTGCCTGACAGCCGCTGGTGGATAGGAACCGTATTTGTGGGTGATTCTGCCAATAGAGTGCCCATCCAGCGCTCAGGTAAATAAGACATGTCCCATAGCTCCACAATACAGACAGCCCTTGGTGTTCAGTCTGCGTGAATGCTCACCAGGAGACAATCTAGCCCTGTCCAGTTGCATGGACTCCGGAGGGAGCGAGTCAACAGACCTCTGTGATTTCCGAGGGAACTCGGATGACACCGGATTCTCTTGGAAATTTAGACTTCTGGGGTTTCCGGGGTTCCTTGGAGGTGATGTGGAATTGAAGGATATCACCCACATGGAACAGACCCCCTCTCCCTACTACGTTCCCGTAGCTGCCCATCGTTCCGGAGAGTCGAGGTCCAGGGGCAGCTCCCGCGCTGCGAGCTAGTCTTTAATCACCTCCTATAATCCGTGAAGGAGCATGTCGAACAAGGCTTCCAGGTTCCATGTACTCTCAGCCGCCAATGTGCGAAAATCCACTGTGTATTCTGCCACACTACACGGGAGTCTTGACGTAGTTGGAGCAGCTTACGAGGAGCCTCTCTCACAGACATGGGGGCCTCTGCCACAAACTCCTCCAGACTGAGGCAAACAGTGGATTGTTGCTCCCACACTGCCGTAGCCTAGGCGAGTGCCCTCCTGGACATCAGCGTTATCAAGTACGCTGTCTTTGAGAGGTCCGAGGGGAACGAAGAAAGCTGCAGCTCGAAGATGAGGGAGCACTGAGAGAGAAACACCCGACAGGCTCCAGAATCTCCAGCGTAGGTTCTCAGGACTTTGCAGTAACTCCCTTGTGTCCAATGGTTGCTCCTTTGAAGGAGACAGCGTTGTGGAGCTGGTCCGAGACTGCTAGGTCAGTCATGGCCAGTTCGTATTATCACGGCTCAGGCTAAGACCCAGATGCAGACACAGGAGGCGGATAGTACGAGTTGACTGGACAAGACGAACTGGCAACAGACAAACAGAAAATGCAGGTATAAATACACATGAGGTAATGGGAGACACCTGGGGGGGGGTTGGAGACAATCACAAACAGATCAGGGTGTGTCTGTCATTGCTAATATATAGTAACTTTATTATCTCTTCCTCTTGTCTTCCTATCATGTCAGCCAGCGGGGTTATGGCTCAGCTATCACATCACAGTGAAAAGTGAGAGTCAAGCTTCAGTTTGAACAGTTAGCTTCAATATCAGGAGAACCGAATCGTTATTTTGGAGATGAATCGTTATTTTTATGCTTTCAGCTGGGAAAACACAAGGCAGTGTGACCCAAACGGCACCCTATTCCCTACGTAGTGCACTACTTTTGACCAGGGCCCTATTGCACCCTATTCCCTAGGTAGTGCACTACTTTTGACCAGGGCCCTATTCCTTATGTAGTGCACTACTTTTGACCAGGGCCCTGTCAAAGAAGTGGACTACGTACAGAATAGGGGGCCATTTGCGAAACATACAATAAGGTCAAAGTCTCTGATCCAAAGTAGATAGTTCTTATTTCATACATCATAAATATGAAGGCACAGAGACTTCTCTGAAACAAACACACACACACAGACACACACAGACACACACAGACACACACACACACACACACACACACGCACGCACACACGCACACACACACACACACACACTCTGACTTTGACTCACATCTCACTGTGTAGAGCACCAACACATACTGAGATTCATTTGAATAGAAATCTGCTGTTGCTCCCCTGTAGCAGAAACTGAGAGCATTGGAAGTGACAGAATCAATTGAGACTTGCCTTAAGGCTGAGAATTAGACTATTGGCGCTGGTGTCATTTTGTTAATGGCTTTACTGGCAGAACGATCACTTCATTATCTTGAGATGGCGAGGAGACAGCACGGCAGGATATTGTATGGAAAATAGATGAAAACAATTATACGAATTTAAGTTTCGAGTTTCATTTTCATGTTTTATTAGCCGTACGTACAGGATACACATGGTTTACATCGTCCAACGAAATGCTCACTTTCAGCTTCCTCCTGGACAATGCAACAACAGTAAGCACTATTGCATGATAAGAATAGGAACATAAAGTAAATGGCTCATTAGAATAGAATAACATTTTTATCATAAGTATAAAACAGGAAGGTACCTACACATGTTTCAGGGAAGGGGGGATTGGGTGGCAAGTGTTTACATTGTGCCGTATTAACAATAGTAAATAAGAGACACAGGACAGTTTATTAGGTACACCACCCCTGTTCACGAAAATAGATCGGTCCTACAGACAGTGAGTCACGTGGTTTACTGTATAAAGCAGGCAGACAGGCATCGAGGCATTCAGTTACTGTTTCATTGAACGTTAGAATGGGCAGAATGAGTGACCTAAGCGTATTTGAGTTTGTTACGATCGTCGGTGCTAGACGCTCCAGTTCCGGTATCTCAGAAACGTCCTGCCTCCTGGGCTTTTCACACACGACAGTGTCTAGGGTTTACAGGGAACGGTGCGACAAACCAAAAAATCATCCAGTCAGCGGCAGTCCTGTTGGCGAAAACAGCTTGTTGATGAGCGAGGTCGAGGGAGAATTGCAAGAATCGTGCAAGCTAACAGACGGGCCATAAACAGGGCAAATAATGGGGCAGTACAACAGTGGTGTGCAGAAGGGCATCTCGGGAATGCACAACTCGTTGGTGCTCGTCAACACCGGACAATTGAGGAGTGAAAAAACGCAGCCTGGTCTGACAAATCCCGGTTACTGTTGCTTCATGCTGATGGCATAGTCAGGATTTGGCACAAATGCATGATGCCATCGCATCAGCATAGACCAACATCCCTGTGGAATGTTTACGACTTGAAGAATCAACCCCCCCCCCGAATAATTCAGGCTGTTCTGGAGGCAAAGGGGGTCCAAACCCAGAACTAGATGGTGTACCTAATAAACTGGTCATTGAGTAAGTGTGTGCGTGTGTATGTGTGTGTGTGTGCGTGTGTGTGAGTGAGTGTGAGTGAGTGCATTTGTGCTAAGGTGTGCAGAGTCAGTGCAGCTGGTCAGTCCATTTCAAGTGTTCAGCGGTCTGATGGCTTGTAGACTGAGTGAGTTTACGTCATTAAGGCGATACATGAAATCTACTAACCAATATAACTAGCTGTTTCTATGGCAACTACTGGCAACTAAAATAACAGTAGAGAAAAATACACAATTTTTGCGTTTTGGCAACAAAAAAAAAGGAGACTTGGCATAATTCAATGGAACAGCTGTCATTTTGATGGGTACAGTCACAGAACAGGCACAGAACAGCCACAGAACAGTCACAGAACAGCCACAGAACAGCCAACAGAACAGAACAGTCACAGAACAGCCACAGAACAGCCTCAGAACAGCCACAGTGGTAAACACCACTGTAACCACTGTGTTTGTCCACCCATGGTAGATTAGAGTGGTAAACACCACCCATGGTAGGCTACAGTGGTAAACATCACCCATGGTAGATTAGAGTGGTAAATACCACCCATGGAAGGTTACAGTGGTAAATACCACCCATGGTAGGTTACAGTGGTAAACACCACCCATGGTAGATTAGACTGGTAAAGACCACCCATGGTAGATTGGAGTGGTAAATACCACCCATGGAAGGTTACAGTGGTAAATACCACCCATGGTAGGTTACAGTGGTAAACACCACCCATGGTAGATTAGAGTGGTAAATACCACCCATGGAAGGTTACAGTGGTAAACATCACCCATGGTACATATCAAGACTGTTTCAAGGACAGCTTTTTTCCATCTACGTAACATTGCAAAAATCAGAAATTTTCTGTCCAAAAATGACGCAGAAAAATTAATCCATGCTTTTGTTACTTCTAGGCTGGACTACTGCAATGCTCTACTTTCCGGCTACCCGGATAAAGCACTAAATAAACTTCAGTTGGTGCTAAATACGGCTGCTAGAATCCTGACTAGAACCAAAAAATTTGATCATATTACTCCAGTGTTAGCCTCCCTACACTGGCTTCCTGTTAAGGCAAGGGCTGATTTCAAGGTTTTACTGCTAACCTACAAAGCATTACATGGGCTTGCTCCTACCTATCTTTCCGATTTGGTCCTGCCGTACATACCTACACGTACGCTACGGTCACAAGACGCAGGCCTCCTAATTGTCCCTAGAATTTCTAAGCAAACGGCTGGAGGTAGGGCTTTCTCCTATAGAGCTCCATTTTTATGGAATGGTCTGCCTACCAATGTGAGAGACGCAGACTCAGTCTCAACCTTTAAGTCTTTACTGAAGACTTATCTCTTCTGTAGGTCCTATGATTAAGTATAGTCTGGCCCAGGAGTGTGAAGGTGAACGGAAAGGCTGGAGCAACGAACCGCCCTTGCTGTCTCTGCCTTGCCGGTTCCCCTCTTTCCACTGGGATTCTCTGCCTCTAACCCTTTTACAGAGGCTGAGTCACTGGCCTACTGGTGTTCTTCCATGCCGTCCATGGGAGGGGTGCGTCACTTGAGTGGGTTGAGTCACTGACGTGGTCTTCCTGTCTGGGTTGGCGCCCCCCCCCCCCCCTTGGGTTGTGCCATGGCGGAGATCGTTGTGGGCTATACTCGGCCTTGTCTTAGGACGGTAAGTTGGTGGTTGGAGACATCCCTCTAGTGGTGTGGGGGCTGTGCTTTGGCAAAGTGGGTGGGGTTATATCCTGCCTGTTTGGCCCTGTCCGGGGGTATCATCGGATGGGGCCACAGTGTCTTCTGATCCCTCCTGTCTCAGCCTCCAGTATTTATGCTGCAGTAGTTTATGTGTCGGGGGGCTAGGGTCAGTCTGTTACATCTGGAGTATTTCTCTTGTCTTATCCGGTGTCCTGTGTGTATTTAAATATGCTCTCTCTAATTCTCTCTTTCTCTCTTTCTGTCTTTCTCTCGGAGGACCTGAGCCCTAGGACCATGCCTCAGGACTACCTGGTATGATGACTCCTTGCTGTCCCCAGTCCACCTGGCCGTGCTGCTGCTCCAGTTTCAACTGTTCTGCCTGCGGCTATGGAACCCTGACCTGTTCACCGGACGTGCTTGTTGCACCCTCGACAACTACTATGATTATTATTATTTGACCATGCTGGTCATTTATGAACATTTTAACATTTTGACCATGTTCTGTTTTAATATCCACCCTGCACAGCCAGAAGAGGACTGGCCACCCCTCATAGCCTGGTTCCTCTCTAGGTTTCTTCCTAGGTTTTTGGCCTTTCTAGGGAGTTTTTCCTAGGGAGTTTTTCCTAGCCACCGTGCTTCTTTCACATGCTTTGCTTGCTGTTTGGGGTTTTAGGCTGGGTTTCTGTACAGCACTTTGAGAATATCAGCTGATGTACGAAGGGCTATATAAAAATAAATTTGATTTGATTTGATTTGATTTGATTTGATTTGATTTGATGGTAGGTTACAGTGGTAAACACCACCCATGGTAGATTAGAGTGGTAAACACCACCCATGGTAGGTTACAGTGGTAAACACCACCCATGGTATATTACAGTGGTAAACACCACCCATGGTAGATTATAGTGGTAAACACCACCCATGGTAGATTACAGTTGTAAACATCACCCATGGTAGGTTACAGTGGTAAACACCACCCATGGTAGGTTACAGTGGTAAACACCACCCATGGTAGATTACAGTGGTAAACACCACCCATGGTATATTACAGTGGTAAACACCACCCATGGAAGGTTACAGTGGTAAACACTACCCATGGTATATTACAGTTGTAAACATCACCCATAGTAGACTACAGTGGTAAACACCACCCATGGTAGACAGCAGTGGTAGACATCACCCATGGTAGATTACAGTGATTTTTAATGCTGCTGTCTCTTACCTATCCAGCTCTGAGTCTGGTTCAGCTCCTGATTTGTGGGCCACTGAAGCAGCCTGGGATGGTACTACCTGAGAGGATACAGTCTGCCCTTTGACCTCTTGAGGAAGATCCAATCTGTCATCAAGCGGCTCTGTTTCCCCGTCAGACGGTGGAGTCATCGGTGAGAGCAGCTCCTTGATCTACTCATCCTGTGGGAACGAAACACCGAACACACACCCTGTCCGAACACAGAACACATAACAAGGCAGCCATAGCCTACTGTAGGGGCGCACCTCAATAGTCTACAGTGGCTTCCTCGATCTCCTTTCTTTCCTTGTCACTGATCTGAACAGCAGATGGGTGAAAGCACTACGGTATTTGTTTTCACCCGTCCAGTTCGTTCTGTTCAGTTTGAGGAGAGAACAGAATATACTGACAGTGAGTCAGTTCAGACGATTAAGATGCACCCCAAACCTTGGGTTCAGACGATTAAGATGCACCCCAAACCTTGGGTTCAGACTATTGAGATGCACCCCAAACCTTGGGTTCAGACTATTGAGATGCACCCCAAACCTTGGGTTCAGACTATTGAGATGCACCCCAAACCTTGGGTTCAGACGATTGAGATGCACCCCAAACCTTGGGTTCAGACGATTGAGATGCACCCCAAACCTTGGGTTCAGACGATTGAGATCCTTGCAGGAATGGAGACACTCCCACACCACCATGACACTAAGCTGCTGTCCAGGTGGCTCTGCATCCCACCAGGTATGCACTGCAGCAGCTCTGACATGGGAAAGGACATGAGGGTTGTAAGTACTTTTCACACCAAACAGAAGAAAATGGAGTTCAACAAGGCGGGAGACTACATGGACACTTCCCATAACAAAACAGTCATTTTCCTAGAAAAAAAATGTTTTTCATTTCTCAAATGAATACAACCCAGTCAGAACAGCTCTGGATGGTGTGACATAATAATGTATTGTAGTGTTGCAGGTGTTACCTGAGACTAGTCCTGTATCTCTGATGGTGTGACATAATACTGTAGGCCTTTAATAATAGGCCCTTTATTCAGAATGTACTATATACTGCATGAAGTAATGAATATCTTCTGCATGGACACCTGTGAGCCTGACATGTTCTCTCCAGCGTAGTCTAAGGATGTTTGTAAAAGTCAATGAAATGCTTACCCCCCCCCCATTATCAAACAAGGTAAAGTTGAGCTTTTCAGTGAAGTATAACCAAATGTAATATTCTTTTTTTACCCATTGTATAAACACGTATCGTTCTTGTACTGGATCTATATATGTATCGGATCATCCTGAAAGGCCACCACCCCATCCCAGTGGATATAAAGAATTTCGTAATGAAAATTCTTCAAATTGTATTTTATGTTTTGACATCAAGCTATGCAAAAACCTGACTGTTACATGACATACCTTGTGAAACAGCCCACCAACACCATGCTGATCTGTGAAAAGAAGCAAAAAAAGCGAAAAATGAGCCATGGCATGACAACATATTGTATAAACTGTTCTGTTGATATTATCCTACAATTACAGTTAAAAGTTATGCCCAACAGTTATGCTTACATTTGGCCAAATCATTGTCCTCATCTCCCCTTCTAAGTCGCATATTAATGTCCCTCTCTCACGAACTATGATAGCTAGTTAGATAGATACTGTATTTAACCCATACAGCAAGATATATAGTTATCAAATCAGTTAGCTATGGCTTTCCCGCCTTGTAGTTAGCCAAAGATATTTAGCTATCCACTGCTGTCTTTTGTAACGTCTAGCTAGCTAGCTAGCTAGCTTCTTCATCCTAGAAAGAATTATAGAGAAAATAATAGTTTCCTACCTGAACAGAAGTTTCGAAATATTATTCGGACAAAATGTGTACTTACAGTCCCCACTCTTGCTTGTCCTCAACATTTTTGAAAGTCGTCGCTGCGCCTTTTGTGTGGTGGTGAGAGGAGTACGTGGAGGAATGTTTCAAAGTATTTGTCCCCTCTAACACGTTGCGCAGTTATATTGTCACAGAAGAAATTATGATTAAAATATCGAATTCAAATTGTTATAAATTCAGTTGTTAAATTGTGCACCCATAAAATTACAGTCCGTTTACGGTCATACTATACCTACGTCGGAACATCTGACAACTTTGTCAAAAACATATATTTTATAAATATTTTTATTGTGGATTCTTTCAATGAAGCCACCATCATTTAATTACTATAGGCTATGAAATATATGATTATTTTCATGGATCTCATGTTTTTAATGTGTACAGCAAGATAGCGGTCAGGCTAAATTTCGGCTAAATTTGGACCAAAACGGACGGATTAAACATAGCCCAGTTTAGGAGGACTATTTTTGGGTGAAATAGCAGAGCCACGACGGACGGACCTGTTATCAGTGATAATACGACTTCCGTGGACGTCACGTGCTGAGTGGGCGAAGTCTAGCAGGGTGTTATCAGCGGCAGTTGACTGCAGCCAGCCGAAAGGGCGGCGTGTTGCCTTGCTCAGAGACGGGTCGTGTCCCAAATGGAACACTATTCCCCATAGGGCTCTAGTCAAAAGGAAGTGTCCCAAATGGAACCCTATTCCCCATAGGGCTGTAGTCAAAAGGAAGTGTCCCAAATGGAACACTATTCCCCATAGGACTCTAGTCAAAAGGAAGTGTCCCAAATGGAACACTATTGCCCATAGGGTTCTAGTCAAAAGGAAGTGTCCCAAATGGAACACTATTCCCCATAGGACACTAGTCAAAAGGAAGTGTCCCAAATGGAACACTATTCCCCATAGTGCTGTAGTCAAAAGGAAGTGTCCCAAATGGAACCATATTCCCCATAGGACACTAGTCAAAAGTAATTTGGGACATTGTCAGGGACGAGAAGCAGGAGGCTGTTTCTGGTCTTTACATCCTGATAAGTGAATTACATCTCTGCAGGCGTGGGTTTTGTCCCAAATGGCACCCTATTCCCCATAGAGTGCACTACTTTTGTCCAGATCCCTATGAGTCCGGTCAAAAGTAGTGTACTATACAGGGTCTAGGGCTTCATTTGAGACAGGCGTGGTCACCGCTAGGCGAGGCGAACAGAGAGCACTCTGGGACTGGTAGATGGTTTGTTTCGATTGGGAGACGTGCCTTCCTTATCTCCTTCTGACTCTGTTTGGTGCTCTGTTGTTTACACAGAGGTACAGAACCAATAGCCAATGGGAAAATTGAAGTCATTCAAAAGACACAAAATGATATAAAATACATCCCTTGTAGGCCTACCAGGAAGAAGGCTTGGCTTGACACTCTCTGAATGACAAATGTCAAAGAATTGTTGGTGTTTAGTAACAGATGTCTCTTTCCATTCATCACATGGACAACGCACAGTTTAGATTGATTGATTGATTGATTGATTTAATGTATTTGTGTCACGGGTATCGTCGGTGAAGGAGGACCAAAATGCAGCAGGACTGTGTTTGTTCATTTTGAACATTTATTAAATCAAAACGAACACAAAATCAACAAACAAGAGAACGAACGATCCACTGACAGTCTGTCAAGGCACAAGGCTAAACACAGAACAATTTCCCACAAACACACAGACAAAACACACCCAACTAATATAGGACTTCCAATCAAAGGCAACACCAAACAGCTGCCTTCAATTGGAAGTCCACCCCAATTAACTCTACATAGAAACACACTTACTAGACTACACATAGAAATACATAAACATAGACCATAAACCAAAAACCCGGAAATACTAAATCAAACAGCCATTTACCAAAACACCACCCCGGACCACATAAAACAAATAACCTCTGCCATGTCCTGACCATACTACAATAACAATTAACCCTTATACTGGCCAGGACGTGACAATTTGTCAGTTAAAAATAACACATATACTGTACACACACAGTACAACAATTTTTCAATGTGACAGGAGGGACAGTGGCGCAGGGACAGGGGGAAAGAGAGACAGGGGGACAGGAGGAAAGGGGGACAGAGAGACATGGGACAGAGAGACAGGGGGACAGACATGGACAGAGAGACAGGGGGACAGAGGCACAGGGGGACAGAGAGACATGGGGACAGGGGGAAAGGTGGACAGAGAGACAGGGGGACAGAGAGACAGGGGGACAGGGGGAAAGGGGGACAGAGAGACAGGTGAACAGAGAGACAGAGGGACAGGGGGACAGAGAGACAGGGGGACGGGGAAAGGGGGACAGAGAGACAGGGGGACAGGGGGAAAGGTGGACAGAGAGACAGGGGGACAGAGGGAAAGGGACACAGGGGGAAAGGGGGACAGAGAGACAGGGGGATAGGGAGACAGAGGGACAGGGGGACAGAGAGACAGGGGGACAGAGGGACAGATGAACAGGGGGACAGAGGGACAGAGGGACAGATGGACAGGGGGACAGAGGGACAGAGGGACAGAAGGGACAAAGGGACAGAGGGACATATGGACATGGGGACAGAGTGACAGGGGGACAGAGGGACAGAGGGACAGGGGACAGAGGGACAGATGGGACAGAGGGACAGGGGGACAGAGGGACAGAGGGACAGAGGGACAGGGGGACAGAGGGACTGGGATACAGAGGCACAGGGGGACAGGAGTACAAACGGACAGGAGGACAGGGGGACAGGAGGACAGGGGGATGGAGTCAGAGGGACAGAGGGGACAGGGGGGACAGAGGGACAGAGGGACAGAGGGACAGGGGGGTGGGGTCAGAGGGACAGAGGGGACAGGGGGGACAGAGGGACAGAGGGACAGGGGGCAGGGGACGAGGGAGGGGGACTAGGGCAGGGATGGGGGGACATAGGGACAGAAGGACCAAAGGATAGAGGGACAGGGGGACAGAGAGACAGGGGAAATGTCCCTAGACACAGTGGGATTGCACAATAAAGTCGGGTTCTTATTTCAATTTTTTTTTAACATAAATACTTATACAATTACATAGATACAGACACATTACATAGATACAGACACATTACATAGATACAGACACATTACAGAGATACAGACACATTACATAGATACAGAGACATTACAGAGATACAGACACATTACAGAGACACAGACACATTACATAGATACAGAGACATTACGGATCGATACAGACACATTACATAGATCCAAACACATTACATAGATACAGAGACATTACGGAGATACAGACACATTACAGAGATACAGACACATTACAGAGATACAGACACATTACATAGATACAGACACATTACAGAGATACAGACACATTACAGAGATACAGACACATTACAGAGATACAGACACATTACATCGATACAGACACATTACATAGATACAAACACATTACATAGATACAGACACGTTACAGAGATACAGACACATTACAGAGATACAGACACATTACATCGATACAGACACATTACAGAGATACAGACACATTACAGAGATACAGACACATTACAGAGATACAGACACATTACAGAGATACAGACACATTACAGAGATACAGACACATTACATAGATACAGAGACATTACGGAGATACAGACACATTACAGAGATACAGACACATTACAGAGATACAGACACATTACATAGATACAGAGACATTACATAGATACAGACACATTACAGAGATACAGACACATTACATAGATACAGACACATTACATAGATACAGAGACATTACAGAGATACAGACACATTACAGAGATACAGACACATCACAGATACAGACACATTACATAGATACAGACACATTACATAGATACAGACACATTACATGGTAGTGTACAGGTTTCAACAGCGCTGCTATATAGCAACGTGATCTACCAGATAGACTCATATTTATTATGCTGGTGGACATCTCTAAGAAATGAAAAATAGTTGGATTGGTACCTGGGGGCCTGACTCCATGATATTTCTGTGGACCAGACCAAGCTGAATTAATACTCCTGCTTTTTCCACAGATAGCCAGCCTAGATACTTAAAATGCTCAACCTCCACATGAGCACGAGGGGGGAGTTTAAGTACAATTCTTACAAGCTTGTTTTGGATGGTCTGTAGCTTCTTCTTCAGATGTTTTTGGCTGTTGGCGAACCACGATGTGCAGGCATAATCAAAGTAACACACAGGAGCTGTTCTGCCTGCGGCTATGGATCTCTGACCTGTTCATTGGACCTGCTAACGTATCCCGGACCTGCTGCTGTATCGATCCTGTCTGTCTGTCTGTCTGTCTGTCTGTCTGTCTGTCTGTCTGTCTGTCTGTCTGTCTGTCTGTCTGTCTGTCTGTCTGTCTGTCTGTCTGTCTGTCTGTCTGTCTGTCTGTCTGTCTGTCTGTCTGTCTGTCTGTCTGTCTGTCTGTCTGTCTCTCTCTCTCTCTCTCTCTCTCTCTCTCTCTCTCTCTCTCTCTCTTTCCAATTAAATTTAAGGGGCTTTATTGGCACGGTAAACATATGTTTACATTGCCAAAGCAAAGTGAAATAGACAATAAACAAAGGTGAAAAAAATAAAATAAATGTCATATAATTTTTACAGTGTTGTAATGATGTGCAAAAGGGAAGAGAAAAAAAACCATAAATATACAGGTGAAGTGGGAAGTTTACATACACCTTATCCAAATACATTTAAACTCCGTTTTTCACAATTCCTGACATTTAATCCTAGTAGAAATTTCCTGTCTTAGGTCAGTTAGGATCACCACTTTATTTTAACAATGTGAAATGTCAGATAGCAGAGAGAATTATTTATTTCAGCTTTCAGGGTCAGAAGTTTTCATACACTCAATTAGTATTTGGTAGCATTGCTTTTAAATTGTTTAACTTGGGTCACAAATTTTGGGTAGCCTTCCACAAGCTTCCCACAATAAATTGGGTGAATTTTGGTCCATTCCTCCTGACAGAGCTGCTGTAACTGAGTCAGGTTTGTTGGCCTCCTTGCTCGCACACACTTTTCAGTTCTGCCCACAAATTTTCTATAGGATTGAGGTCAGGGCTTTGTGATGGCCTCTCCAATACCTTGACTTTGTTGTCCTTAAGCCATATTGCCACAACTTTGGAAGTATGCTTGGGGTCATTTTCCATTTGGAAGACCCATTTGCGACCAAGCTTTAACTTCCTGACTGATGTCTTGAGATGTTGCTTCAATGTATCCACATCATTTTCCTGCCTCATGATGCCGTCTATTTTGTGAAGTGCACCAGTCCCTCCTGCAGCAAAGCACCCCCACAACATGATGCTGCCACCCCTGTGCTTCACGGTTAGGATGGTGTTCTTCGGCTTGCAAGCCTCCCCCTTTTTCCTCCAAACATAACGATGGTCATTATGGCCAAACAGTTCTAATTTTGTTTCATCAGACCTAAGGACATTTCTCCAAAAAGTACGATTTTTGTCCCCGTGTGCAGTTGCAAACCGTAGTCTGTCTTTTTTTTATGGCAGTTTTGGAGCAGTGGCTTCTTCCTTGCTGAGCGGCCTTTCAGGTTATATCGATATAGGACTCGTTTAACTGTGGATATAGATACTTTTGTACCTGTTTCCTCCAGGATCTTCACAAGGTCCTTTGCTGTTGTTCTGGGATTGATTTGCACTTTTCGCACCAAAGTACGTTGATCTCTAGGAGACAGAACGCGTCTTCTTCCTGAGCGGTTTGACGGCTGCGTGGTCCCATGGTGTTTATACTGACGTACTGTTATTTGTACAGATGAACGTGGTACCTTCAGGCGTTTGGAAAATTCTCCCAAGGATGAACCAGACTTGTGGAGGTCTACAATTCTTTTTTCTGAGGTCTTGGCTGATTTGAAATGTATGAAATGTATGCATTCACTACTGTAAGTCGCTCTGGATAAGAGCGTCTGCTAAATGACTAAAATGTAAAAAATGTAAATGTAATTTTCCATGATGTCAAGCAGAGGCAGTTTGAAGGTAGGCCTTGAAATACATCCACAGGTACACCTCCAATTGACTGAAATGATGTCAATTAACCCATCAGAAGCTTCTAAAGCTTACGCTTGTTTAAAGGCACAGTCAACTTAGTGTATGTAAACTTCTGACCCACTGGAATTGTTATACATTGAATTGTAAGTGAAATAATCTGTTTGTAAACAATTGTTGGAGAAATGACTCATGTCATGCACAAAGTAGATGTCCTAACCGACTTGCCAAAACAATGTTTGTTAATAAGAAATGTGTGGAGTGGTTGAAAAACGAGTTTTAATAACTCCAACCTAAGTGTATGTAAACTTCTGACTTCAACTGTAGGTTGTATTTACAATGGTGTTTGTTCTTCACTGGTTACCCTTTTCTTGTGGCAACAGGTCACAAATCTTGCTGCTGTGATGGCACACTGTGGTATTTCACCCAATAGGTATAGGAATTTATCAAAATTGGGTTTGTTTTCAAAATCTTTGTGGATCTGTGAAATCTGAGGGAAATATGTGTCTCTAATATGGTCATACATTAAGCAGGAGGTTAGGAAGTGCAGGTCAGTTTCCACCTCATTTTGTGGGCAGTGTGCACATAGCCTGTCTTCTCCTGAAAGCCAGGTCTGCCTTCGGCAGCCTTTCTCAATAGCAAGGCTATGCTCACTGAATCTGTACATAGTCAAAGATTTGTTTAGGGCCAAACAGCATTCTAGTTTGCTTTGTTTTTTGGTATATTCTTTCCAATGTGTCAAGTAATTATCTTTTTGTTTTCTCATGATTTGGTTGGGTCTAATTGTGTTGCTGTCCTGGGGCTTTGTGTCATCTTTTTGTGTTTGTGAACAGAGCCACAGGATCAGCTTGCTTAGGGGAGTCTTCTCCAGGTTCATCTCTCTGTAGGTGAAGGCTTTGTTATGGAAGCTTTGGGAATCGCTTCCTTTTAGGTGGTTGTAGAATTTAACTGCTCTTTTCTGGATTTTGATAATTATCGAGTATCGGCCTAATTCTGCTCTGCCTGCATTATTTGGTGTTTAACGTTGTATTTTTGCAGAATTCTGCATGCATAGTCTCAATTTGGTGTTTATCCCATTTTGTGAATTTCTGGTTTGTGAGCGGACCCCAGACCTCACAACCATAATGGGAAATGGGTTCTATAACTGATTAAAGTATTTTTAGTCAGATCCTAATTGGTATGTCAACTTTTATGTTTCTTTTGATGGCATACAAGGCCCTTCTTGTCTTGTCTCTCAGATCGTTCACAACTTTGTGAAAGGTAACTGTGGCACTGATGTTTAGGCTGAGGTATGTATCGTTTTTTGTGTGCTCTAGGGCAACGGTGTCTAGATAGAATTTGTATTTGTTGTCCTGGCAACTGGACCTTTTTTGGAACAGCATTATTTTGGTCTTACTGAGATTTACTGTCAGGGCCCAGGTCTGGCAGAATCTGTGCAGAATATTTATTTGCTGCTGTAGGCCCTCCTTGGTTGGGGACAGAAGCACCAGATCATCAGCAAACAGTAGACATTTGACCTCAGATTATAGTAGGGTGAGGCCGGGTGCTGCAGACTCTTCTAGTGCCCTCGCCAATTAGTTGATATATATGTTGAAGAGGGTCGGGCTTAAGCTGCATCCTTGTCTCACCCCCCGGCCATGTGGAAAGAAATGTGAGTGTTTTTTTGTCATGTTTAACCACACACTTGTTGTTTGTGTACATGGATTTTATAATGTCGTATAAATTTCCCCCAACACCACTTTCCATCAATTTGTATAGCAGACCCTCATGCCAAATTCAGTCAAAGGCTTTTTTTAAATCAACAAAGCATGAGAAGACTTTGCCTTTGTTTTGGTTTGTTTGTTTATTTGTCAATTAGGGTGTGCAGGGTGAATACGTGGTCTGTCGTACGGTAATTTGGTAAAAAGCCAATTTGATATTTGCTCTGTACATTCTTTTCGCGAGGAAATGTACTAATCTCCTGTTAATGATTTTCCCAAGGTTGCTGTTGACGCATAACCCACGGTAGTTATTGGGGTCAAATTTGTCTCCACTTCTGTGGATTGGGGTGATCAGTCCTTGGTTCCAAATATTGGGGAAGATGCCAGAGCTGAGGATGATGTTAAAGTGTTTAAGTATAGCCAATTGGAATTTGTGGTCTGTATATTTTATAATTTCATTGAGGATAACATCAACACCACAGGCCTTTTGGGTTGGAGGGTTTGTATTTTGTCCTGTAGTTCATTCAATGTAGACGGAGAATCCGGTGGGTTCTGGTCTTTAATAGTTGATTCTAAGATTTGTATTTGATCATGTATGTGTTTTTGCTGTTTGTTCTTTGTTCTTTGCTATAGAGCCAACAAGATTGGAGAAGTGGTTTATCCAGACATCTCCATTTTGGATAGATAACGCTTCGTGTTGTTGTTTGTTTAGAGTTTTCCAATTTTCCCAGAAGTGGTTGGATTCTATATATTCTTCAATTACATTGAACTGATTTCTGACTTGCTGTTCCTTCTTTTTCCGTAGTGTATTTCTGTATTGTTTTAGTGATTCACTATAGTGAAGGCGTAGGCTCAGGTTTTCCGGGTCTCTATGTTTTTGGTTGGACAGGTTTCTCAATTTCTTTCTTAGATTTTTGCAATCAAACCATTTGTCATTGTTGTTAATTTTCTTAGGTTGTCTGCTTGATATTTTTTTTATTTAATATGGAAGCTGAGAGGTCAAATATACTGTTTATGTTTTCTACTGCCAAGTTTACACCTTCACTATTACAGTGCAACCTTTTGACCAGGAAATTGTCTAGAAGGGATTGAATTTCTTGTTGCCTAATATTTTTTTGTGAAATTTCCACACTATTTTCCTTCCATCTATAGCATTTCTTAATATTATTCAGTTCCTTTGGCTTTGATGCCTCATAATTGAGTATTGCTATGTTCACGTAGACTGTGATTTTGCTGTGATCTGATAGGGGTGTCAGTGGGCTGACTGTGAACGCTCTGAGAGACTCTGGGTTTGAGGTCAGTGATAAAGTAGTCTACAGTACTACTGCCAAGAGATGAGCTATAGGTGTACCTACCATAGGAGTCCCCTTGAAGCCTACCATTGACTATGTACATACCCAGCGTGCGACAGAGCTGCAGGAGTTGTGACTCGTTTTTGTTGGTTATGTTGTCGTAGTTTTGCCTTGGGGGGCATATGGGGAGGGAATGCTGTCAGCTCCAGGTAGGTGTTTGTCCCCGTGTGCAGAGGGTGTCGGGTTCTTGTCCAGTTCTGGCATTTATGACGCCACAGACTAGTACATGTCCCTGGGCCTGGAAATTGTTGATCTCCCCCTCTATGATGGAGAAGCTGTCATCGTTTAAAGTATGGAGATTCTATTGGGGGATATAGGTAGCACACATGAGGACATTTTTCTCTGTTGAGATAATTTACTTATTAACTTCTAGCCAGATGTAAAATGTTCCTGTTTTGACTAATTTAATAGAGTGGGTTATGTCTGCTCTATAGCAAATTAGCATACCCCCTGATTCTCTTCCCTGTTTCACACCTGGTAGTTTGGTGGATGGGACTACCAGCTCTCTGTAACCTGTCTCCTTTATATTCTCTCTCTCTCTCTCTCTCTCTCTCTCTCTCTCTCTCTCTCTCTGTCTCTCTCTGTCTCTCTCTCTCTCTCTACCACACATGCTGTCTCAACCTCTGAATACTCAGCTATGAAAATCCAACTGACATTTACTCCTGAGGTGCTGACCTATTGCACCCTCTATAACCACTAGTGATTATTATTTGACCCTGCTGATCGTCTATCAACGTTTGAACATCTTGAAGAACGATCTAACCTAAATGGCCATGTAATCTTATAATCTCCTCCGGCAAAGCCAGAAGAGGACTGGGCACCCTTTTGATTTTGAGATTTAAGCTGAAATAATGAAGAAGAAAAAAAAGGTCCCTGGAACACAACTACAGTGATAGTCTCGTCAGCATGGCTCATAAGATAGCGAGAGACCGACAGACCTAATGTGAGGTATCTGCTAAGGTTTGTTTTTCCACTGAATACAACCCGTCTGCAGGGCAGATTTAAAAAAAAAAAACAGTGTGTTCCTGAAACACTGGTACATTCTCCAGAGTGACCCCTCACGCAAAGACTTTGCGTATAACCATCCCCTGATAAGCTTTAGGACTGGTCGCAATATCAGAGACCGCGTCGTACACATGGTGCTCCCGAAATCCCACACCTGTACCCTCTACCTTGCTCCTAGGTCTCCCTAATGGGTTCTACCTCTGCACACTTTGTTCCAACTCAAGTGACACAAAAGTGTTCTATCACCCACGTTCGGGTACAGAATACAAGATTTAAAAAAAAAAACGTCATAAATTGTAGTACAACACATTGTTTACATGCTCAAATGTCCATGTGAGCATGTTTACATTGGTCAGAGGAACCCTTTTGCTCAAACTAAGAATAGCTGAACACAAAACACCTATGCGCAACAAAAATATGGACTATGCGATCACGAGGCATTACGTTAATGCCAATCATGGTTCAACCTCTGAAATCCAGAGGAATGGAGAACGTCTCTCTTTCCTCCAGAGGTGGCAATATAGTGAGGAAATTGTTACAGAGAGCGGCACATTGGATCGACTGCTTAGATTGCTTGGAGCCAAAGGGTCTGAATGAACAGATCTCTTCCTCATCTTTTTTTGTAAACATGTCTTTCTTTCTTTGCTTCTCTATCTTTTGTTATTCAAGTGGAATGTTTGTGTAGGAATGTGGAAGGTATGTGTAGGAATCTGGAATGTATGTGTAGGAATGTGGAATGTATGTGTAGGAATGTGGAATGTATGTGTAAGAATATGGAATGCATGTGTAGGAATGTGGAATGTATGTGTAGGAATGTGGAATGTATGTGTAGGAATGTGGAATGTATGTGTAGGACTCTGGAATGTATGTGTAGGAATGTGGAATGTATGTGTAGGAATGTGGAATGTATGTGTAGGAATGTGGAATGTATGTGTAGGAATGTGGAATGTATGTGTAGGACTCTGGAATGTATGTGTAGGAATGTGGAATGTATGTATAGGAATGTGGACTGTATGTGTAGGAATGTGGAATGTATGTGTAGGAATGTGGAATGTTTGTGTAGGAATCTGGAATGTATGTGTAGGAATGTGGAATGTATGTGTAGGAATGTGGAATGTTTGTGTAGGAATCTGGAATGTATGTGTAGGAATGTGGAATGTATGTGTAGGAATGTGGAATGTTTGTGTAGGAATCTGGAATGTATGTGTAGGAATGTGGAATGTATGTATAGGAATGTGGAATGTTTGTGTAGGAATCTGGAATGTATGTGTATGAATGTGGAATGTATGTGTAGGACTCTGGAATGTATGTGTAGGAATGTGGAATGTATGTGTAGGAATCTGGAATGTATGTGTAGGAATGTGGAATGTATGTGTAGGAATGTGGAATGTATGTGTAAGAATATGGAATGCATGTGTAGGAATGTGGAATGTATGTGTAGGAATGTGGAATGTATGTGTAGGAATGTGGAATGTATGTGTAGGAATGTGGAATGTATGTGTAGGACTCTGGAATGTATGTGTAGGAATGTGGAATGTATGTATAGGAATGTGGACTGTATGTGTAGGAATGTGGAATGTATGTGTAGGAATGTGGAATGTTTGTGTAGGAATCTGGAATGTATGTGTAGGAATGTGGAATGTATGTGTAGGAATGTGGAATGTTTGTGTAGGAATCTGGAATGTATGTGTAGGAATGTGGAATGTATGTGTAGGAATGTGGAATGTTTGTGTAGGAATCTGGAATGTATGTGTAGGAATGTGGAATGTATGTGTAGGAATGTGGAATGTTTGTGTAGGAATCTGGAATGTATGTGTAGGAATGTGTAATGTTTGTGTAGGAATGTGGAATGTATGTGTAGGAATGTGGAATGTATGTGTAGGAATGTGGAAAGTATGTATAGGAATGTGGAATGTATGTGTATGTAACCAATGTGAAATGGCTAGTTAGTTAGCGGTGGTGCGCGCTAATAGCGTTTCAATCGGTGACGTCACTCGCTCTGAGACCTTGAAGTAGGGTTTCCCCTTGCGTTGCAAGGGCCGCGGCTTTTGTGGCGCGATGGGTAACGATGCTTCGTGGGGTGTCAGTTGTTGATGTGTGCAGAGGGTCCCTGGTTGGAGCCCAGGTTGGGGCGAAGAGAGGGACGGAACCTACACTGTTACATGTAGGACTCTTGAATGATGATCATACCTGTGTAGTTCCTACTACTTCTTTACAGTATTGACATTATTGAACATGTTTGATTGGCATGATGAGCGGGACACCCCTCTGAGGGTATGTCCGTGCCTCCTACCCTTTTTCTACTCAAGGCTCTGATGAAGGAGATTCATGCCGAAACGTAAAGCCTATTGTTTGTTTGTCCCGTCAATAAATCTATCAGATTTATGCAGCAACAGAATGTTCCTTTTTCTTTATTCTCTCAGATAGAGTAAGGAATATTTTTGGGATTTTCAAGTTTCTCAGTCAAGCACCTGATTTCCCTCTTTTCCGTTTAAGCTAGGCTGAAGCGCGTTTGGGTATACCTTTTTTTTCCAGGACCTGCCATCCCTCAGAGCCTGGTTCCTCTCTAGGTTTCTTCCTGGGTTCCTGCTTTTCTAGGGAGTTTTTCCTAGCCACCGTGCTTCTACATCTGCATTGCTTTTTGGGGTTTTAAGCTGTGTTTCAGTGTAAGCACTTTGTGACATGTGCTGATATAAAAAAAATACTTTATAAATATATTTGATTGATTAATTGATTTATATTGTCTATAGCTATGTTTCCATCAAAATGGCGACAGATTTTCAATGCGAAAATTCTTAAATCTGCATTTTCCCATCAGAGTTGTGTTTCCATTCAATTGCCTTGTTGCTGATGAAAGTTTGTGCATAAATATGTAGTGCAGATAAAACAATTTGCGGTTAAATTCCCATGTAAAAAAAAAAATCCAAGTTTAAAATTAAAATTTAAAAAGTTTAAAATCCAAGTTTAAATGGGATTTCCATTGCATTTTCATCTCTAGGCCTACTGATGGGGTTTGTCACTATTAAGGTTAACGGTAGGTATAGTGAATGTTCCTACTGGCATTGGCACATGTGCTCATTCCAACTGCTCACAGATACAGTACGGGTGGGTATACACTACATGATGAGATTATTATGGACTGAAGAGCGAGTTGATTGTAATTTGTCAAACGGCAGTCAGCATCGATCATCATGTCACTGGAATAAGACCCGTCGATATTTAATGACAGGAACATCTTCCACCATCCCTTGATGTGTATCATCATTATTTAATTAATCTGAACTTTAATAAACTGCATGCTTTCCCATGATGTTGTGAAATGTTTAGTTTTTTTTATCCGACGATGTACAGTGTACTATACTTGCATTAAAAGAATTGAATCAAATCAAATCAAATTTATTTTTATATAGCCCTTCGTACATCAGCTGATATTCTCAAAGTGCTGTACAGAAACCCAGCCTAAAACCCCAAACAGCAAGCAAAGCATGTGAAAGAAGCACGGTGGCTAGGAAAAACTCCCTAGGAAAAACTCCCTAGAAAGGCCAAAAACCTAGGAAGAAACCTAGAGAGGAACCAGGCTATGAGGGGTGGCCAGTCCTCTTCTGGCTGTGCAGGGTGGATATTATAACAGAACATGGTCAAGATGTTAAAATGTTCATAAATGACCAGCATGGTCAAATAATAATAATCATAGTAGTTGTCGAGGGTGCAACAAGCACGTCCGGTGAACAGGTCAGGGTTCCATAGGCAGAACAGTTGAAACTGGAGCAGCAGCACGGCCAGGTGGACTGGGGACAGCAAGGAGTCATCATACCAGGTAGTCCTGAGGCATGGTCCTAGGGCTCAGGTCCTCCGAGAGAAAGACAGAAAGAGAGAAAGAGAGAATTAGAGAGAGCATATTTAAATACACACAGGACACCGGATAAGACAAGAGAAATACTCCAGATGTAACAGACTGACCCTAGCCCCCCGACACATAAACTACTGCAGCATAAATACTGGAGGCTGAGACAGGAGGGATCAGAAGACACTCTGGCCCCATCCGATGATACCCCCGGACAGGGCCAAACAGGCAGGATATAACCCCACCCACTTTGCCAAAGCACAGCCCCCACACCACTAGAGGGATGTCTCCAACCACCAACTTACCGTCCTAAGACAAGGCCGAGTATAGCCCACAACGATCTCCGCCATGGCACAACCCAAGGGGGGGGCGCCAACCCAAAACTGACCACGTCAGTGACTCAACCCACTCAAGTGACACACCCCTCCCATGGACGGCATGGAAGAACACCAGTAGGCCAGTGACTCAGCCCCTGTAAAAGGGTTAGAGGCAGAGAATCCCAGTGGAAAGAGGGGAACCGGCAAGGCAGAGACAGCAAGGGCGGTTCGTTGCTCCAGCCTTTCCGTTCACCTTCACACTCCTGGGCCAGACTATAGTTAATCATAGGACCCACTGAAGAGATAAGTCTTCAGTAAAGACTTAAAGGTTGAGACTGAGTCTGCGTCTCTCACATTGGTAGGCAGACCATTCCATAAAAATGGAGCTCTATAGGAGAAAGCCCTACCTCCAGCCGTTTGCTTAGAAATTCTAGGGACAATTAGGAGGCCTGCGTCTTGTGACCGTAGCGTACGTGTAGGTATGTACGGCAGGACCAAATCGGAAAGATAGGTAGGAGCAAGCCCATGTAATGCTTTGTAGGTTAGCAGTAAAACCTTGAAATCAGCCCTTGCCTTAACAGGAAGCCAGTGTAGGGAGGCTAGCACTGGAGTAATATGATCAAATTTTTGGGTTCTAGTCAGGATTCTAGCAGCCGTATTTAGCACTAACTGAAGTTTATTTAGTGCTTTATCCGGGTAGCCGGAAAGTAGAGCAGTGCAGTAGTCCAGCCTAGAAGTAACAAAAGCATGGATTAATTTTTCTGCGTCATTTTTGGACAGAAAATTTCTGATTTTTGCAATGTTACGTAGATGGAAAAAAGCTGTCCTTGAAACAGTCTTGATATGTTCTTCAAAAGAGAGATCAGGGTCCAGAGTAACGCCGAGGTCCTTCACAGTTTTATTTGAGACGACTGTACAACCATCCAGATTAATTGTCAGATTCAACAGAAGATCTCTTTGTTTCTTGGGACCTAGAACAAGCATCTCTGTTTTGTCCGAGTTTAAAAGTAGAAAGTTTGCAGCCATCCACTTCTTTATGTCTGAAACACAGGCTTCTAGCGAGGGCAATTTTGGGGCTTCACCATGTTTCATTGAAATGTACAGCTGTGTGTCGTCCGCATAGCAGTGAAATTTAATATTATGTTTTCGAATGACATCCCCAAGAGGTAAAATATATAGTGAAAACAATAGTGGTCCTAAAACGGAACCTTGAGGAACACCGAAATTTACAATTGATTTGTCAGAGGACAAACCATTCACAGAGACAAACTGATATCTTTCCGACAGATAAGATCTAAACCAGGCCAGAACTTGTCCATGTAGACCAATTTGGGTTTCCAATCTCTCCAAAAGAATGTGGTGATCGATGGTATCAAAAGCGGCACTAAGATCTAGGAGCACGAGGACAGATGCAGAGCCTCGGTCTGACGTCATTAAAAGGTAATTTACCACCTTCACAAGTGCAGTCTCAGTGCTATTATGGGGTCTAAAACCAGACTGAAGTGTTTCGTATACATTGTTTGTCTTCAGGAAGGCAGTGAGTTGCTGTGCAACAGCTTTTTCTAAAATTTTTGAGAGGAATGGAAGATTCGATATAGGCCGATAGTTTTTTATAATTTCTGGATCAAGATTCGGCTTTTTCAAGAGAGGCTTTATTACTGCCACTTTTAGTGAGCTTGGTACACATCCGGTGGATAGAGAGCCGTTTATTATGTTCAACATAGGAGGGCCAAGCACAGGAAGCAGCTCTTTCAGTAGTTTAGTTGGAATAGGGTCCAGTATGCAGCTTGAGGGTTTGGAGGCCATGATTATTTTCATCACTGCGTCAAGAGATATAGTACTAAAACACTTTAGTATCTCCCTTGATCCTAGGTCCTGGCAGAGTTGTGTAGACTCAGGACAATGGAGCTTTGGAGGAATACCCAGATTTAAAGAGGAGTCTGTAATTTGCTTTCTAATGATCACGATCTTTTCCTCAAAGAAATTCATAAATTTATTACTGCTGAAGTGAAAGCCATCCACCATTTGCGAAGGCTGCTTTTTAGTTAGCTTTGCGACAGTATCAAAAAGAAATTTCGGATTGTTCTTATTTTCCTCAATTAAGTTGGAAAAATAGGATGATCGAGCAGCAGTGAGGGCTCTTCGATACTGCACGGTACTGTCTTTCCAAGAATGGAAACCTGGTTAATGTCAAGACATTTTGAGAATGTTGTAATTATATTTGCGACGAACGTGCACAGTAGCTTAATCAGGTTCAAAAATGTTGATTGTTGGTGTTTACAAAAAAGGTAATACATTTTAAAAGTTAAATTACAAATATTTATGCTACAGTATGTTATTAAAGCATTAGATTCTAGGTGTGGGGAGGGATAGCCGCTCGGATTGGAGTGGAAGACGAGCTAAGCTTTCCTGAATAACTGGACCTGCTGGGAGCATACTGTACGGGATCACATTATTATAAGACGACTTGGGAGAATGGTGATCTGCAACAGACAACACATGTTGGCATCAGAAGAAAAAAGTACAGCCAGAATGGCCTGCTACTGTGCTTTTCTAGACCTTATAAACTGTCCAGAGTAGATCCACAACTGATCCAAATGGAATGAAACATTCAAAATCACAGGGCTTTTGCGCAGTTATTCTAAATATCATTTTCACTACCTTTTTTTTTTCTAGAGTCTAATTTTGTACACACTTGAAAACAGTAATGTAATTATTCATTGCATTGCGGGTGTTGTCGGCTAGTCAAGGTAGGATAATTGTATTTCCGCTGAACAAGATCAACAGAGAACCTCCTACGGATCCAATTAAAACAACCGAAGCTGTTCCAGAAGATCTAGCCATAAACACAGACCCACCAACCAAAGAATAAATAATCATCATGTCACTAACTCATGGGAAGCTCCAGGTCCTGGTAACCTCAATGCAGAACAGTTCAAAACCGATCCAGTGTTGGCTGCAAACATTCCTTCTTCCGCTTTTCATTGACATCTGGACGATGGGAAATCAAATCAAATCAAATGTATTTATATAGCCCTTCTTACATCAGCTGATATCTCAAAGTGCTGTATAGAAACCCAGCCTAAAACCCCAAACAGCAAGCCCCAAACAGGAAAGATACTTTCAGATTGGACCAAGGGTGTCATCATACAGGTACCTAAGAAGCTGGCACACTATATGATTGCAACGACTGGAGAGAATTCACACTCCGTTCCCAGCAAGATTTTTTGCAAATATTATTGTACAATGGACGTCTTCAGCTGTAAACAAAGTGCTTTGGAATGAACATGCTGGTTTAAGGGAGAAAGTAGCTGTACAGATCAGATCTTCACCTTTAGGAACATCATTGAGCAATGTAGTGAGTGGCAATGGAAACTTTACATCAACTTTACTGACTTCCAGAAGGCTTTTGACAACATTCACCACGAAAGCCTATGGAAGATCTTAAGAATTCATAGAATCCCCACCCATGTTGTTAAATAAAACCATAAAACAGCTCTACACACAGCTGTTCATGCACTGTGGGAACGAGCAACATGAGCTTTGCAGTGAAGTCTGGAGTATGTCAAAGCTGTGTGACGTCAGCCTTACTCTTCAACCTGGCAATAGACTGGATCATGATGTGATGAACAACAGAATATCATGCAAGATGAATGCATTGGATCTTTGTCTTGTACTCTGGAAGACCTTGACTTCCTGATAACCTAGGTCTTTTATCATCACACGCACCGTCTACAAGACAACACTGACAGAGTCCTGTCCTTTTGGACAGCAAGTCGGCCTGGTTATCAACTGCAGCAAGACAAAGGCCGTGTCCATCAACATCAACACAGTAAAATCAGTCAAAATCAAGAAACAGGACCTGGAGTTAACACACAGCTTTACTTGTCTGTCAGAGCAACTCACAGATCACTGCACCTGTACATAGCCCATCTGTATACAGCCCATCTATCTACCTCATCCCCATACTGTATTTATTTATTTATTCTGCTCCTTTTGCACCCCAGTATCTCTACTTGCACATTCCATCTTTTGCACATCTACCATTCCAGTGTTTAATTGCCATACTGTAATTACTTTGCAACCATTGCCTATTTATTGCCTTAATTCCCTTATTTTACCTAATTTGCACTCACTGTATACAGACTTTTTGTTTTCTTTTGTTCTACTGTATTATTGACTGTATGTTTTGTTCGTTCCATGTGTAACTCTGTGTTGTTGTATGTGTCTAACTGCTATGCGAACTTGTTCTCAACTTGCCTACCTGGTTAAATAAAGGTGAAATAAAATAAAATAAAAAATAAAATAAAAAAACGTACCTTGGGATCATCATATGCCATGATGGTGGCACCAGCAAAGATATCTGCAGAAGAATCAATAAAGCAAGAGCAATCTTTACGAAGTTCAATAAAGTCTGGAAATCCGGACAATACAACACAAATACAACACTCAAAATATATCAGAGATGTGTAACTGGCAACTCTCCTTTATGGTTCAGAATGCTGGAAAATGACAGAAGCAGACCTTTTAAAAAAAATGTAAAAAACGATCGAACTTCCACACAACTTGTCTCTGGAGAGTCATAGACATCTTCTGGCCAAACACAAATCTGAAACACCAGCCTCCTTAGACAAACAAAGCAGGAAGCCATGGCATGCTATACTCAAGAGATGCCGCTGGATTGGACACTCTATTCCAAGTATAGTTGTCCATTGGGCTCCAGAGGGCAGACCTAAGAGGGGGAGGCCCAAGACAACGTGACAGAGTACAATCGAGACAGAGCTTCCAACAACATCAGCAGAGCTGGACCGTGGTGGAGAAGATGGCCAGAGACAGACAGAAATAGAGTGCCTTTGTTGCTGCCCTATGCGTCAGCTTGGCGCGACGGGGATGAGTGAGTGAGTAAACAAGACCAATAGGGGAGCTTTTTGAGCTGCATGTCTCATGTCTTCACTGTTCTTTCATGCTGCAATGATGCCCCTGACCTCTCCACTGCCTATCAGTGATTCCTATTGGTTCTTGTGGATTCATATTGAACTAGTTAGCCTATTGCAGAGCTGGACAAACGATCCACCTACCACATTTGTCACTATGAATGGTGGGTAGAGGGCAGGATAGACATTTTGACTGGTAGACTATACAGACCTGAGGTGTAGTTAGTGTATGGAAAAGTGTATAAAGGAAGTACCAAAACACCTTGATAAATGGGAGGCGCATGCAAACAGATGAGTAAATGTGGCTAAGATGGAAGACACTATAAATTAAACCTGCAAAAGATTGAATGTAAATCAGGCAAAAAAACACACTACCTTCCCCTGTGCTCTCTGCTGTAAATCACCACACTACCCTCCCCTGTGCCCTCTACTGTAAAAAACACACTACCCTCCCCTGTGTCCTGTACTGTAAAAAAAACACACTACCCTCCCCTGTGCTCTCTGCTGTAAATCACCACACTACCCTCCCCTGTGCCCTCTACTGTAAAAAACACACTACCCTCCCCTGTGCCCTCTACTGTAAATCACCACACTACCCTCCCCTGTGCCCTCTACTGTAAATCACCACACTACCCTCCCCTGTGCCCTCTGCTGTAAATCACCACACTACCCTCCCCTGTGCCCTGTACTGTAAAAAACACACTACCCTCCCCTGTGCCCTCTACTGTAAATCACCACACTACCCTCCCCTGTGCCCTCTACTGTAAATCACCACACTACCCTCCCCTGTGCCCTCTGCTGTAAATCACCACACTACCCTCCCCTGTGCCCTCTACTGTAAAAAACACACTACCCTCCCCTGTGCCCTCTACTGTAAAAAACACACTACCCTCCCCTGTGCCCTCTACTGTAAATCACCACACTACCCTCCCCTGTGCCCTCTACTGTAAATCACCACACTACCCTCCCCTGTGCCCTCTGCTGTAAATCACCACACTACCCTCCCCTGTGCCCTCTACTGTAAAAAACACACTACCCTCCCCTGTGCCCTCTACTGTAAATCACCACACTACCCTCCCCTGTGCCCTCTACTGTAAATCACCACACTACCCTCCCCTGTGCCCTCTGCTGTAAATCACCACACTACCCTCCCCTGTGCCCTCTACTGTAAAAAACACACTACCCTCCCCTGTGTCCTGTACTGTAAAAAAAACACACTACCCTCCCCTGTGCTCTCTGCTGTAAATCACCACACTACCCTCCCCTGTGCCCTCTACTGTAAAAAACACACTACCCTCCCCTGTGCCCTCTACTGTAAATCACCACACTACCCTCCCCTGTGCCCTCTACTGTAAATCACCACACTACCCTCCCCTGTGCCCTCTGCTGTAAATCACCACACTACCCTCCCCTGTGCCCTGTACTGTAAAAAACACACTACCCTCCCCTGTGCCCTCTACTGTAAATCACCACACTACCCTCCCCTGTGCCCTCTACTGTAAATCACCACACTACCCTCCCCTGTGCCCTCTGCTGTAAATCACCACACTACCCTCCCCTGTGCCCTCTACTGTAAAAAACACACTACCCTCCCCTGTGCCCTCTACTGTAAAAAACACACTACCCTCCCCTGTGCCCTCTACTGTAAATCACCACACTACCCTCCCCTGTGCCCTCTACTGTAAATCACCACACTACCCTCCCCTGTGCCCTCTGCTGTAAATCACCACACTACCCTCCCCTGTGCCCTCTACTGTAAAAAACACACTACCCTCCCCTGTGCCCTCTACTGTAAATCACCACACTACCCTCCCCTGTGCCCTCTACTGTAAATCACCACACTACCCTCCCCTGTGCCCTCTGCTGTAAATCACCACACTACCCTCCCCTGTGCCCTCTACTATAAAAAACACACTACCCTCCCCTGTGTCCTGTACTGTAAAAAAAACACACTACCCTCCCCTGTGCTCTCTGCTGTAAATCACCACACTACCCTCCCCTGTGCCCTCTACTGTAAAAAACACACTACCCTCCCCTGTGCCCTCTACTGTAAATCACCACACTACCCTCCCCTGTGCCCTCTACTGTAAATCACCACACTACCCTCCCCTGTGCCCTCTGCTGTAAATCACCACACTACCCTCCCCTGTGCCCTCTACTGTAAAAAACACACTACCCTCCCCTGTGCCCTCTACTGTAAATCACCACACTACCCTCCCCTGTGCCCTCTACTGTAAATCACCACACTACCCTCCCCTGTGCCCTCTGCTGTAAATCACCACACTACCCTCCCCTGTGCCCTCTACTGTAAAAAACACACTACCCTCCCCTGTGCCCTCTACTGTAAAAAAAACACACTACCCTCCCCTGTGCTCTCTGCTGTAAATCACCACACTACCCTCCCCTGTGCCCTGTACTGTAAAAAAACACACTACCCTCGCCTGTGCCCTCTACTGTAAAAAAAACACACTACCCTCCCCTGTGCTCTTTACTGTAAAAAACACACTACCCTCCCCTGTGCCCTCTACTGTAAAAAACACACTACCCTCCCCTGTGCCCTCTACTATAAAAAACACACTACCCTCCCCTGTGTCCTCTACTGTAAAAATACGCACTACCCTCCCCTGTGCCCTCTACTGTAAAAATACGCACTACCCTCCCCTGTGCCCTCTACTGTAAAAATACGCACTACCCTCACTGTGCTCTTTACTGTAAAAAATACACACTACCCTCCCCTGTGCCTTCTACTGTAAAATTCAACTAGAAAATACTAGTCTTCTCCATTTTTTGAACCATTGCGTCCACCCACAAGGTGTATAAACAACAACAATACATACGAATATAATAAGATAATAGATACAAAACAAAAACGTGAAGAACATAAATCAATCAACTCTAATTAGCACATGTAGGACATCATGCAAGTGTGTGTGCATGGACTATGCGGATGTATTTCTCACATGTGCAGCACATAGTATTTGTTTTACAGTCCTTCTTTGGGGGGCAGAATTGGCATCTCCTCCTCTTGCCTGCCCCAGCTGCAACCTCAGGTGGATCAGGACAAGATTCAGACCCCTGAAGAGCTTTCACAAGCGCTGCGGTGCGGGGGAGGCGCTCTCTTCTTTGAATGTGTGGGGTTACAATTGCCTTTTCCAGCTGCTCCAGGAACACCCTCCTCTTGTTCCGCTCATCAAGCATCCAGGTAGGATTGATCTTGTTCCATGTCACGAAGGCATTGTATGAGGACACATCAATGATGTTATGGAAGATGACCAGGGGCCAGTGGGCAGTCATCCTCCTGCAGCTGTAATTTCCAGTCAACTTGTCCAGGTTGTCCACGCCTCCTTTGTTGTGTTTGTAGTCCAGGATGATGGCTGGCTTCCTGTCCTCACGATCACTGATCTCAGCTGTTTTGTGCAGTGTGATCAGGAGGACCACATTATTGTTCCCCTTTGGGAGGTAAGAAACAAGAGTGGTGGTGGGGGTGAAGGCAAACTTTGATGAGAAGGCCTCTCTCCCCCTTGTTACGAGGAGTGCAGGGTGGAGCTCAGGCTTGTTCTTTCTAACTTTGTCAACCATGGTGATCTTCCTCTTCAGGAGATGCTGGCTGAGTTCAATCAGTAGCACACAATCTCAATTTCTCATTGTGTGTGTGTGTTTGTGTGTTTGTGGTTTTAGTGGTTTGTAAATTATTTTATAATTGTCGGGTCAAAAATGACACTAAGACAATCTTTGTACCCTGGTGGTGTACAACTTTAATGTAAATTTGAACAAAGGCGATGTTTCCCTTTTTCTAATGTTGGGGTCACTCTAGGAAAAGTCATCAAATTTCAAGTTGAAAAAAAATAATTTAGGGGGTTTTCTCTGCTGTTAAAAATAGTGGCTGGTCATTTTTGACGCTGAAGACAACACAAGGGTTAAAACAATACAGCATAACAATTTTCGGAAAAATAATTAATAATTAGATGTTGACTTATATCAATTACAAGCAATATAGACAGCGTACATGGTTAATATTTGCCATTTACCTCTGCTAGATTACATTTATCAATACAAGCGTTATTAGTGCCTAATGGGGCAGCGGCCCCTAAATGGCATAAGCTGCTCATCAACAGTAACGTTGGGCCCAGGGTTGGTAAACAGGGGAAGCCGGTCCACCCACTTGTCCCACACTGACCTGATTGCAGCTAGCTTGTCTCTCTGCCGCCGAGCTGGTCTGGTGTCTCGGTTATCGAAGCGGATAATCCTGGAAATAATGTGGAAATTTTCCCAGAGACATTGTTGCACGGAAAAGTTATCTGCCAGTTTCTGCACCCCACAGGGATTCTGTTGATTCCCCATTGGATCTGAAAACACCAGCAAAGATAAGAACCCCAAAGTATGCATGTAAATGGGTTTGGGCCATCTCTCCTCTCTCTCCAAAAACACGCATTTCCTCCAAATTTGTGCAGTCCAGAATGATTGTCTGGATGGTGTCTGGGATGAATAGTTCAAAAGAAGACATTATGTCCTGCACATGAGTAACCTCCATCCGTGTCAGGCCGTCGTCACATCCTTATCACATTGGCAGCCATTCGGGGTGGCTCATTCCTTGTCAAGAAGACCATTCAATTTCACTATATATTTTTTTTTTACATCCATACTTCTCCTCCTGCAGGCTGCTGATGAGCTGGTTGCTGATGGGCTGGTCCTGGGGATGGCTGAGGGTCAATGTCATCCTCTTTTTCCAACTCACTGTCATACTCTGAATTGACAGAGACATGATCCTCATATTCGGAACATTCTTCATCTTCCAAAGTGGAAGACGTTCCTTCCACGCTAGCTTCTCTTTCTGCAAAAATAACTTCTAATGCCCTCTGAGCAGAGATGATTTTTGCCATACTGATTGATTGTTGTAAGGAGCCACACATGCAAAGCTATTTATTTGTTCTGACCCTCCCCCAATTTGCACCTGGCTGGGGTAGAGTGTGGGAAAATATTGCATTTTTTACAATGCATCGAAATAATGTATAGAAATAATGTATTGTAATAACATTGTGCAGGTTCCCACAAGACATTGTGTAGTTTCACACACTACAAAGGGTAAAGAGTGCGAGAAAAGCAGGAGACAGACAGGTTCTTGGTAGTATGTTAAAACAGCAGGCCCAGGGAGGAGGAAGACAGGTTCTTGGTAGTATGTTAAAACAGGAGGCCCAGGAAGGAGGAAGACAGGTTCTTGGTAGTATGTTAAAACAGCAGGCCCAGGAAGGAGGAAGACAGGTTCTTGGTAGTATGTTAAAACAGCAGGCCCAGGAAGGAGGAAGACAGGTTGAAGGCACACAGCAAACCTTTTTGTTTCATTTTCACTTGTTGTCACCTACACACACACTTTTCCACACTTTTATTACCCTCGAGTCCAGTGGACCAGAACATATATAATATAAATGTGTAGGAAGGGGAAAGTGGGATAACTAGTCAGTTGTCTAAATGAATGTATTCAACTGAAATGTGTCTTCCGCATTTAATCCAACCCCTCTGAATCAGAGAGGTGCAGGGGGTCTGCCTTAATCAACATCCCGGGGGTGCATAGTATGCATTCGATGAAAATGCGCTGATTTACAGAAAATGAACCAAGTCCAATGAGTCTCAGGTTGAAAAAAATATTTATTCTATCATTTTTCTTCTAGTAAACAATGAAATTGGGTCCCACAGACCCAAACAACACACAAGGGTTAAGCATGCATCGGTCAGAAAACCGAATCAATCATTTTTCAATCAAATGAACAGGCTAGGACCCTAATTTCGTCAAGGACAACAATAATTTTGCTTTCCAAATTCCAAACAGTCTAAACCATTCGCTTTCGAGACAGGGATAAAAATAAAATAACTGCATTTTATTCATTGGCTAAATGCCATGCTAGTTTCTAAATATAAATTCTGGCTCAAAACGTTTTCAATCTTCTATTTTTTGACCTCGAGATTCAGTTTAAGATGTCAGCGATTCCTATCTATCTACTGAGCTTAGCCAGCTCAGACAGAAAGTGTTCATGCGAAAAGATGTTAGTGCATCGAGTCAAACCGAATCGCATCAATTCGTTCCCCTTAATCAAACCAAATCGCACCGAAACGTTTCAAACTAAAACGTATCGTTCTCGTATCAGAGCTCATGAAAGGAGAGATGCGCATCCCTACTAATTATAGTCAACAATTTTAGCTTTACATAGTTTACCTTTCCTTGTTCTTCTTTCTCTGTGAACTGTTAACTGACAAAGCACGCCAGATACAATGACATGATGAACAGAGAGTATTTCAGATACAACGACATGATGAACAGAGAGTATTTCAGATACAACGACATGATGAACACAGAGCAGTAGTTTATTGTGCCACCTACACAGACCTTGGGGGGTGCTGAATGTGTGTGTGTGTGTGTGCGTTTGTGTGAGCGTGTGTGTGTGGGCGCGGATGTGTGTGTGTGTGTGTGTGTGTGTGTGTGTGTGTGTGTGTGTGTGTGTGTGTGTGTGTGTGTGTGTGTGTGTGTGTGTATGTGTGTGTGTGTGTGTGTGTGTGTGTGTGTGTGTGTGTGTGTGTGTGTGTGTGTGTGTGTGTGTGTGTGGTGTGTGTGTGGTGTGTGTGTGTGTATGTGTGTGTGTGTGTGTGTGTGGTGTGTGTGTGTGTGTGTGTGTGTGTGTGTGTGTGTGTGTGTGGTGTGTGTGTGTTTGACCTAGTCATAGGATGACCCTGGTTCAGGCAATGATCCACATTCACTGTTGCTCAGTGTAATGTTTAGTATTCAGACCCTGATGTGTATAGCCTGTGGCTAAAAGCGGGTTATGACTTCCACTGGCATTTCAACTTTGCATAATTTGTTTGCAGAACTCCCCCAAGCCATAACTGTTCTACTTAACCTATTCAAACTGAAACTGAGGGTTTTACAAAATGGTGTTTGCATTATGAAAGGGTGAGTACAGGTAGGTCTTCATTATTTAGAGATATAACATGCTTCTCTACATGTTTATTGTAAATTAACATGAAATAACAGTAAAAGAAGTTGTACACTTGTAATGTAATATGATGTTAAGTGTACAATAATGTACAGTACTTTAATATGGTATTATTGCCAGTCAGTAAGATACAGTGAGGGAAAAAAGTACAAGATGAGATCGTGCATGGAGCCCCAGGCTGAGGGAGATTGACAGTTCTTTTTGTGTTTCTTCCATTTGCGAATAATCACACCAATTGTTGTCACCTTCTCATTAAGCTGCTTGGCGATGGTCTTGTAGCCCATTCCAGCCTTGTGTAGGTCTACAATCTTGTCCCTGACATCCTTGGAGAGCTCTTTGGTCTTGGCCATGGTGGAGAGTTTGGAATCTGATTGATTGATTGCTTTTGTGGACAGGTGTCTTTTATACAGGTAACAAACTGAGATTAGGAGCACTCCCTTTAAGAGTGTGCTCCTAATCTCAGCTGGGAGCCAGAAATCTTTCTGATTGAGAGGGGGTCAAATACTTATTTCCCTCATTAAAATGCAAATCAATTTATAACATTTTTGACATGCGTTTTTCTGGATTTTTGTTGTTGTTATTCTGTCTCTCACTGTTCAAATAAACCTACCATAAAAATTATAGACTGATCATTTCTTTGTCAGTGGGCAAACGAACAAAATCAGCAGGGGATCAAATATTTTTTTCCCCCACTGTAGTTCTTATTTTATTAATGTGATGTAGCGGGTTAGCAAAGCCGTTGCTCAAGTCACATTCTGTGAGCAGGTTGAGGATAGTCTAGGTCAGGGCTTGGCAATTATTTTCCATGGAGGGCTACATTAGAATATATTTTTTGCCATCGTAGGCCAGAATCATATTACAGGATTATAGATCACGTGTATGACTGTGTTGACAGATATATCTACTGTAAATCACGTCCAGATATGCTACTTATTTTACTTTTTTTAAATAAAAAAATGTCTTAGAGATAGTTGCCTTTTTTTTCAATTTTCGCCTAAAGGTCATTCCCAAATCTAACTGCCTGTAGCTCAGGCCCTGAAACAAGGATATGCATTTTCTTGGTACCATTTCAAGGAAACGCTTTGAAGTTTGTAGAAATGTCAAATGAATGTGGGAGAATATAACACAATAGATCTGGTAGTAGAAAATACAAATAAAAAATCAACCGCAACAGAAAAGTCTCAGTTCCAGCCATCACTCTGGTTGTAATTCCGATGATGTCCACAAGATGGCATCAGTGTATGTGCAAAGTTTCAGAAGGATAACTTGAAGTATGAGTGAACTACATGACATGTAGTGTGAAGTCACACAGGTTCATTTAGGGTAAATTGTGAAGGAGACATTTGCATTCATATTACATTTTTCTGCATGAATATCGTCAAATCTGTATACTTGGACTTTGATCTATCTTTCTAAGTATGAGTAGCCATATTATAAGTTCAACATTTGCAAAACAACCAGTTTTCATAACTTCATAACTCTGAGTATTATTATAATTTTAGTCCAAAAGGGAAAAAAAATATGTTGTACAAGGTTAGTAGCTACATTTTACGACATATACATAATTTCCGGATACTCCCGTAAAGCCCAGCTCATTGGCTATCTAGCTAGCTTTGTTTGACCCCGGTTGGTGCTTATTTGACAAAGTCGTTCAAGTGAAGACCGCCCGCATCATCGGCGTGCCATGAAGGCGTTGCTCTCTGACCAAATATGGTGTCCTATAGGATATACTACAACCCTAATGATATAGTGAAGTCTGGTTATGTTCTAGGATCTCTGAGGGATAAATACGAACGGGATTTGACTGGTTGAAACAACGTTTAGGGCTAGATTTTTACAGATTCCTTTCTTTGCAAATTGAACGAGTGGAAATACAAAATCAATTGTGCATGCTATATGGACCTTTTTAGTATATGAAAAAGGATTTTATCTAACAAAACGACACTTCATGTTATCTCTGGGACACTTTAGATGATAAATCAGAGCAAGATTTCTGAATGTAAGTACACATTTCACCTTCAGAGATGAATTTATCAAACCTATCGTGGTGAAAAAAAGTGGTTTGTTGTTAGCAGCACTCCTCAAACAATAGCACGGCATTTTTTCCACAGTAATAGCTACTGTAAATTGGACAGTGCAGTTATATTAACAAGAATTTAAGCTTTCAGCCGATATAAGACACTTATATGTACCAACATTTGTTGTTTCTCTAAAATCTGCGATCGTGACACAAGGCGCTGCATGATTCACAACTGTCCCGTTGACGGGACGCCGATCCTTAAAAAGTTCTCCTCTCCATTCATCTACGCTGATTGATTGTGGATTTAACAAGTGACATCAATAAAGGGATCTTTAACTTTCACCTGGATTCACCTGGTCAGTCTACGTCACGGAAAGAGAAGGTATTCTTAATGGTACGTATACTCAGTGTATTGATCGGCTGATAACAAAAAATGCCAACCCCCTCCACCGCTAATGATATCCACCGAGCTACTACATATCCCTAAGTTAACATGCACAGAAATAAAACACATCCATGTTCTACTTTTGGTAGGTATTTTCATTATTAAACATGTTTTGAACTACACGGAGGGAAAAGTACACTGTGCAGTCAGCACCACGGACAGAACACTTGTTAACGGGTATGCACAAAAAAACACAAGAAAGAGAGTGTGCGGAGTGAAGTCTACGATGGGCATTCACTAGAGCAGTTAAGTCAGGTATAGTTTCTGACGTCGCTATGCACAAGGTTTGCTGAGAGGTGATAGTCAGCAAGAGATGATCTGTGCCTTGACTTGTTATATTTCATCACTGAAAATGTCTGTTCAAATACATAGGTTGACCCAAACTGTATAAACATCTTCTGAGTATGACTCCTAATCTTTGGAAAGTTTTATTCATCGAGAGATGCATAGAACCTCGTCAGCGACATTTGTTTTGAATGGTTCTCCAATCGCTGCATCAGATTGAAGATCGATAAGCTCAAATTGCAGGTCAGTTGGAGCGTTATCCACACTGAAGGTGAAAGGAGAGGAAACCGACAGCATGTCATTTTCCAACACTTTGAAATCCTCAAAACGACGAGAAAACTCACCGTTCAAAGCACGTAGCAGTGATGTATACTTCTCCTGCTGGTCATCTGACAGGGAACAGACTAGTAGTGTCGGAAGGTGGGTGAGATTGTTGGCTTCTACTTGGTGGTTTAGGAGGAGTAATTTTCCCTTGAAGGCTTTGACAAGGCTGTACATCTGATGTGCAAAAAGGCCCTTTCCTGTAGTTTGGAATTCAGTTCATTCATGAGGGCCATGACGTCCACGGTGAAGGCAAAATCAGCCAACCTTTCTTTATCTTGCATTTGAGGGAAATCCACATATTTTCCTTTCATTTACAAAAACTCTGCAATCTCCAACTTCAGGTCCCACACCCTTTTAAGCACCTTCCCCAAACTCAGACATCTCAAGTTTGTGTGGTGGGTGAGATCTGCATGACCCAACCCTGTCTCCTCCAACAGTGAGACAAACTGCCTGTGGTTTAAAGATGTTGATCTTATGAAGTTTACCACTGTGTGACTGTATCCACAACATGGCTCATTTTCAGAACACATTTACAGAGCACCTCCTGATGAATAATACAATGCAGGAAAATAATTTTCTGATCTGGATTCAGCTAAGCTACATGATTTTGTTATCCTTTTCAAAAGACCAACGTTTTTCCTGTGTTTGTGCTCCCATTTGTGTGTCCCATCAGTGGTCACATTGGATAGCTTTTCAAAACTCAGTCTCAGCTTTGCCACACACTTATTAACCTCCTCCAATAAATCTTTCCCTGTGGTTGTGCTCTTCATTGACTGCACTGAAGCAAGCTCCTCTGTCATTTCAAAGTCTGGGGTTATGGGGTTATGGGGCTCTGGGGCTCTGGGGTTCTGGGGTTCTGGGGTTCTGGGGCTCTGGGGTTATGGGGCTCTGGGGTTATGGGGTTCTGGGGCTCTGGGGTTCTGGGGTTCTGGGGTTATGGGGTTATGGGGCTCTGGGGTTCTGGGGTTATGGGGTTATGGGGCTCTGGGGTTCTGGGGTTATGGGGTTCTGGGGCTCTGGGGTTCTGGAGTTCTGGGGTTCTGGGGTTATGGGGCTCTGGGGCTCTGGGGTTATGGGGTTATGGGGTTCTGGGGTTCTGGGGTTATGGGGTTATGGGGTTCTGGAGTTCTGGGGTTCTGGGGTTATGGGGCTCTGGGGCTCTGGGGTTATGGGGTTATGGGGTTATGGGGTTCTGGGGTTCTGGGGTTATGGGGCTCTGGGGTTCTGGAGTTCTGGGGTTCTGGGGTTATGCCTCGTAAGAATATCAACAATTGCGCTGGGTCATGTGCATCACTGTTCTCATCCATGGCCAAGGAGAAATAGGTGCAATCCTTTACCTCGTCTTTCAACTGTTGTTCCATATCCTCTACGATGTCCTCAACATGCCGTGTCACTGTTCGTCTTGACAGGGAAACATTTTCAAACAGCTCTTTCTTGTCGGGGCAAAGTATTGCTGCAGAGTCAATTAAACACTCTAATTAATTCACCCTCAGCAAATGGCTTGCTATGTTTAGCAATTTTGTGGGACAGTACAAAGCTAGCTCTCACAATTCTGTCGTTTTGTGAAAAGTCCTTGACGCTTTTGCAACTGAGCAAGTAACTCTTTTGATGCACTTGCTCTCTACTCAGAAGACAGAAGACATATTCCTATATTTCTCTGCATGCTTCGTCTGGAAGTGTCAGGACAAGCTGTGGTCTTTCAAGACAGCGATGCTCTCTTTGCATACTAAGCACACAGCTTTTTCCCTGATACCTCAATAAAGAAATATTTCCATGTCCACTCTTGATGGAACACCCTACATTCATTGTCTACTTTCCTTTTCGTTGAAATCTTTGAAAAACAAATTTTGGCGCAATTTCTAGCTAGCTACTATTTGTAACTGTGACGTGTATGTCAGCCTGTCAGTCGCTGTCTGTCCTCGTGCAGTTGTTATTTTTTTAATGTAAATTTTTTCTAATTTCACCTTTATTTAACCAGGTAAGCTAGTTGAGAGCAAGTTCTCATTTACAATTGCGACCTGGCCAAGATAAAGCAAAGCAGTGCGACAAAAACAACACAGAGTTACACATGGGATGAACAGAAGTACAGCCAATTACACAATAGAAAAATCAGTATACAATGTCTGCAAATGAAAAAAGGAGGTAAGGCAATAAATAGGCCAATAGTGGCGAAGTAATTACAATTTAGCAATTAACACTGGAGTGATAGATGTGCAGATGAGGATGTGCAAGTAGAAATACTGGTGTGCAAAAGAGCAAAAAGTAAATAAAAACAATATGGGGATGAGGTAGGTAGATTGGATGGGCTATTTACAGATGGGCTGTGTACAGCTGCAGCGATCGGTTAGCTGCTCAGATAGCTGATGTTTAAAGTTAGTGAGGGAGATATAAGTCTACAACTTCAGCGATTTTTGCAATTTGTTCCAGTCATTGGCAGCAGAGAATTGGAAGGAAAGGCGGCCAAAGTAGGTGTTGGCTTTGGGGATGACCAGTGAGATATACCTGCTGGAGCGCGTGCTACGGGTGGGTGTTCCTATCATGACCAGAGAGCTGAGATAAGGCGGAGCTTTGCCCAGCAAAGACTTATAGATGACCTGGAGCCAGTGGGTCTGGCGACGAATATGAAGCTAATACGTGCCTTCAAAATAAATGTCCCACAAGTGGTGGGAGTTATATCATTTCACAAAGGCGAGTATTCATTGGGCTTTTAATTTGAATAACAAATATGTTTTTTCAAAACAATTCTTAATGCGATCTGGGCATGATTCCACGGGCCGTATTGAATTAGGTCTTGGGCCGCAAACGGCCCCTGGGCCGGCCCTTGCCCAGGCCTGGTCTAGGTCACTGACTGGAGCCTACTCCTCAAATTGAACAATCGTACTATGAAACTACTACAGCCTGCTAAAGAAAACAACACATCTATCATATTGAAGAGGTGGATAATTGTTGGTAGGAGCAGGAAGGTCATTGACTGCACTCCTCAAAAATAACAGTCCTTCTACAGCCTAGGTGCTATCGAAGACAAGACAACCTTTTCTTGTTAAATACAGAACTCATATCTTTCTTTCATTGTAATTTAATGATTTTGAGTTCAGAGAGGTTTCCTTCCTTCATTGACATACCCAAGTGTTGGTCTCCATAGAAACTAAAACAAGTGTAGGAAACATACTGTATCTGTGAACAGCTAATCCAATGTGTTCTGCGTCTCAAATTGCACCCTATTCCCTGTATAGTGCACTATTTTTAACCAGGGCTCATATGGCCCTGGTCAAAAGTAGTGCACTAAATAGGGAACAGGGTGCCTTTTGGGATGTAGTCTGTGAGTGTTTGAACTCAATTATACATTGTGACGTTCAACAGGAAGATGAATAAACTAAAACTTCCTTTAATAACCACTATAATAAGTTAATCTTTCATAACGATATGTGATGAACAGTCTTTCCTTCACTTAGCAACAGATTGACAACAGGTGGCCTCCACGGGAACTCATTCTTGTTATCACAATCTTCTATGGAACTGAAATGATAAGACAAAACTTGTTAATATATACTATAATTGTATCTAGTATCTTGACTTTAAAGCACTGTCTTGATGTTACTATGCATTCTGCTCAATTCAGTTTTATCGACAGTGGGCATAAATACAAAAAATTGAATCGATCAATCAAACCAAACACTTGTACCTCAACTATTGTACACAGTCAAACTAGCTGTATATAGTATCCATCACTCATCAATACAGCACTGCAGGACATAACGTCTTCAGAGTAATGATTCAACGCTTGCTTGAATCAATAATGAGAACATATTGGTTTGTGAAGAAGACTGTCGTTATAACATGATGATTCAGATCATTGTTTTTAAGGTATAAAGTTAAAAAGATGAGATCACACACCAGGTATTTTGAAATAATCTTAGATATCAGTTTTTATACAGCCTTCCCAAAGGATACAGATATAGTTAAATGGAGATATCTGACAGTAATCTTACATACATATCAGTCTGCACCAGACTTTACACATAGTTGGAGGAAGGCTGAATAAAACCCGTTTCTTCTTCTTTATTGTTATTTAATCCACTTGCTTGGAGGAATGCTGAATAAAACCCCTTTCTTCTTCTTTATTCTTATTAAATCCACTTGCTTGGAGGAATGCTGAATAAAACCCGTTTCTTCTTCTTTATTCTTATTAAATCCACTTGCTTGGAGGAATGCTGAATAAAACCCGTTTCTTCTTCTTTATTCTTATTAAATCCACTTGCTTGGAGGAATGCTGAATAAAACCCGTTTCTTCTTCTTTATTCTTATTAAATCCACTTGCTTGGAGGAATGCTGAATAAAACCCGTTTCTTCTTCTTTATTCTTATTTAATCCACTTGCTTGGAGGAATGCTGAATAAAACCCCTTTCTTCTTCTTTATTCTTATTTAATCCACTTGCTTGGAGGAATGCTGAATAAAACCCCTTTCTTCTTCTTTATTCTTATTTAATCCACTTGCTTGGAGGAATGCTGAATAAAACCCGTTTCTTCTTCTTTATTCTTATTTAATCCACTTGCTTGGAGGAATGCTGAATAAAACCCCTTTCTTCTTCTTTATTCTTATTAAATCCACTTGCTTGGAGGAATGCTGAATAAAACCCGTTTCTTCTTCTTTATTCTTATTAAATCCACTTGCTTGGAGGAATGCTGAATAAAACCCGTTTCTTCTTCTTTATTCTTATTTAATCCACTTGCTTGGAGGAATGCTGAATAAAACCCGTTTCTTCTTCTTTATTCTTATTTAATCCACTTGCTTGGAGGAATGCTGAATAAAACCCCTTTCTTCTTCTTTATTCTTATTCAATCCACTTGCTTGGAGGAATGCTGAATAAAACCCCTTTCTTCTTCTTTATTCTTATTAAATCCACTTGCTTGGAGGAATGCTGAATAAAACCCCTTTCTTCTTCTTTATTTGCAATGTAGAGGGTAGAACCCAGCAGAGAACATATTTTTCTGAAATCCTTCCAGAACTCACCATGTGTGGGTATAAAGGATTTTCTTCATGACTGCGGATGTAAAACGTATATTTAACTCGATGAATCAAAGGGTACGGCTCCGTGGCTGTATTTTAAGAGTCTATATATTTTGGAGTGTGGGGGGGGGGGGGGGGGGGGGTAGCTGTAAGCTTCTTAACTCTTCATGCAGTGCTGTCCTGAGTTTGGAGAGAAGCTGTTTATCGTCAACTTTTCTTAACACCGAGTCCTCATTTGCCCTTACAGCTTGGATATTTTTTCAGTCTTGTTTTGGAGAGAGGTAAAAAAAAAAAAGGCCCTTACTGTGTAGACTGTTGGTGAGAGTCATTGTTTTAGAGAGGAGAGGAGTAAAAATAAAATGGCCCTTCAGATTCAGCTTGTTATAGATGACATTACATGTCACATCCTGATCTGTTCCACCTGTATTTGTGCTTGTCTCCATCCCCCTCCAGGTGTCACCCATCTTCCCCATTATCCCCAGTGTATTTATAACTGTGTTCTCTGTTTTTCTGTTGCCAGTTCGTTTTGTTTCGTTAAGCCTACCAGCGGTTTTTTTCTGTGCTCCTGTCTTTCTCTATTTCGTGTTTTCTAGTTTTCCCGGTTTTGACCATTCTGCCCCGACCCTGAGCCTGCCCCGACCCTGAGCCTGAGCTTGCCCTGACCCTGAGCCTGCCCTGACCCTGAGCCTGCCCTGACCCTGACCCTCAGCCTGCCCCTGCCCCTGAGCCTGCCGCTGAGCCTGCCCCGACCCTGAGCCTGAGCCTGAGCCTGCCCCGACCCTGACCCTGACCCTGAGCCTGAGCCTGCCCCGACCCTGACCCTGAGCCTGAGCCTGCCCTGACCCTGAGCCTGAGCCTGCCCTGACCCTGAGCCTGAGCCTGCCCTGACCCTGAGCCTGAGCCTGCCCTGACCCTGACCCTGAGCCTGAGCTTGCCCTGAGCCTGAGCTTGCCCTGACCCTGAGCCTGCCCTGACCCTGAGCCTGCCCTGACCCTGACCCTCAGCCTGCCCCTGCCCCTGAGCCTGCCGCTGAGCCTGCCCCGACCCTGACCCTGAGCCTGCCCTGACCCTGACCCTGAGCCTGCCCCGACCCTGACCCTGAGCCTGCCCTGACCCTGAGCCTGAGCCTGCCTGCCCTGATCCTGAGCTGCCTGCCTTTCTATACGTCACCCTAGATTACTGACCTCTGCCTGCCCTGACCCTGAGCTGCCTGCCCTGACCCTGAGCTCCCTGCCCATGACCTGTTGTTTGCCTGCCCCCCCTGTTTTTTGTAATAAACTTTTGTTACTTCGAAACTGTCTGCATCTGGGTCTTCTCCTGAGCCTTGACACCTGCAGGCTGAAATTAACCGTCCATCTGTCTGTCTGTGTCCGTCGGTGTCTGTCCGTCTGTGTCTGTCGCTGTGTCCGTCCGTCTCTGTCTGTCTGTCCGTCCATCCGCCCGCCCGCCCGCCCGTCCGTCCGTCCGTCTGTCCGTCTGTCCGTCTGTGTCTGTGTCTGTCTTTGTATTTGTCTGTCTATCTGTCTGTGTCCTACATTGGAGCCAGTAAAACTTTCATTAAGTGGAGGTTGCACAGTGCAAGACTCCCATTCACTGCTGTTCATTATCCCAAATCCTCGTTCCAGACCTGTTCATCACTATCTGAATGGGAGATGTGAGAGGAAGTACAGAGCACATCTGAGGACATCCTCAAGCCCCACGCCACAACTGTCCTTGAGTCAATGGTCATGATTTTCAAGTTCATGATTTTGAGGGGTGAGGAGTGATGGGTGAGGGGTGAGGAGTGATGGGTGAGGAGTGAGGGGTGAGGAGTGAGGGGTGATGGGTGAGGAGTGAGGGGTGAGGAGTGATGGGTGAGGGGTGAGGAGTGATGGGTGAGGGATGAGGAGTGATGGGTGAGGGGTGAGGAGTGAGGGGTGAGGAGTGATGGGTGAGGGGTGAGGAGTGATGGGTGAGGGGTGAGGAGTGAGGGGTGAGGAGTGATGGGTGAGTGGTGAGGAGTGATGGGTGAGGGATGAGGAGTGATGGGTGAGGAGTGAGGGGTGAGGAGTGATGGGTGAGGGGTGAGGAGTGATGGGTGAGGGATGAGGAGTGATGGGTGAGGGGTGAGGAGTGATGGGTGAGGGATGAGGAGTGATGGGTGAGGGGTGAGGAGTGAGGGGTGAGGGGTGAGGGGTGAGGAGTGATGGGTGAGGGGTGAGGAGTGATGGGTGAGGGGTGAGGAGTGAGGAGGTAGGAGTGAGGAGTGAGGGGTGAGGGGTGAGTGGTGAGGAGGTAGGAGTGAGGGGTGAGGAGTTAGGAGTGAGGGGTGAGGGGTGAGGGGTGAGGAGTGATGGGTGAGGGGTGAGGAGGTAGGAGTGAGGGGTGAGGGGTGAGGAGTGATGGGTGAGGGGTGAGGAGGTAGGAGTGAGCGATGAGGGGTGAGTGGTGAGGAGTGAGGAGTGAGGGGTGAGGAGTTAGGAGAGAGGGGTGAGGGGTGAGTGGTGAGTGGTGAGGAGGTAGGAGTGAGGGGTGAGGGGTGAGTGGTGAGGACGTAGGAGTGAGGGGTGAGGGGTGAGGAGTGAGGAGTTAGGAGTTAGGAGTGAGGGGTGAGTGGTGAGGACGTAGGAGTGAGGGGTGAGGGGTGAGGAGGGAGGGAGGGAGGGAGGGAGGGAGGGAGGGAGGGAGGGAGGGAGGGAGGGAGGGAGGGAGGGAGGGAGGGAGGGAAGGAGGGAGGCATGGTGCGTAGTCTCTGGCTATCAGTAGCCTTTGCCTGTACTAGTCTACTAGTCCATACCACAACAACAACAATAACATCACGGTGAACTGAGGAGTGTGTATGTTTGTGTGTGAGTGTGAAAGACAGAGACTCAGTATTTTTGCACACCCAGTGGCAGCTTTGACAGCACACAGATAGCCGACACTATGGAGAGACAACCCCAATAACACTATGGAGAGACAACCCCAATAACACTATGGAGAGACAACCCCAATACACTATGGAGAGACAACCCCAATAACACTATGGAGAGACAACCCCAATAACACTATGGACAGACCACCCCAATAACACTATGGAGAGACAACCCCAATAACACTATGGAGAGACAACCCCAATAACACTATGGAGAGACAACCCCAATAACACTATGGAGAGACCACCCCAATAACACTATGGAGAGACAACCCCAATAACACTATGGAGAGACAACCCCAATAACACTATGGAGAGACCACCCCAATAACACTATGGAGAGACAACCCCAATAACACTATGGAGAGACAACCCCAATAACACTATGGAGAGACAACCCCAATAACACTATGGAGAGACAACCCCAATAACACTATGGAGAGACAACCCCAATAACACTATGGAGAGACAACCCCAATAACACTATGGAGAGACAACCCCAATAACACTATGGAGAGACCACCCCAATAACACTATGGAGAGACAACCCAAATAACACTATGGAGAGACAACCCAAATAACACTATGGAGAGACAACCCCAATAACACTATGGAGAGACAACCCCAATAACACTATGGAGAGACAACCCCAATAACACTATGGAGAGACAACCCCAATAACACTATGGAGAGACAACCCCAATAACACTATGGAGAGACAACCCCAATAACACTATGGAGAGACAACCCCAATAACACTATGGAGAGACCACCCCAATAACACTATGGAGAGACCACCCAAATAACACTATGGAGAGACAACCCCAATAACACTATGGAGAGACAACCCCAATAACACTATGGAGAGACCACCCCAATAACACTATGGAGAGACAACCCCAATAACACTATGGAGAGACAACCCCAATAACACTATGGAGAGACAACCCCAATAACACTATGGAGAGACAACCCCAATAACACTATGGAGAGACAACCCCAATAACACTATGGAGAGACAACCCCAATAACACTATGGAGAGACAACCCCAATAACACTATGGAGAGACAACCCCCAATAACACTATGGAGAGACAACACCAATAACACTATGGAGAGACAACCCCAATAACACTATGGAGAGACAACCCCAGTAACACTATGGAGAGACAACCCCAATAACACTATGGAGAGACAACCCCAATAACACTATGGAGAGACAACCCCAATAACACTATGGAGAGACAACCCCCAATAACACTATGGAGAGACAACCCCAATACACTATGGAGAGACAACCCCCAATAACACTATGGAGAGACAACCCCAATAACACTATGCAGAGACAACCCCAATAACACTATGGAGAGACAACCCCAATAACACTATGGAGAGACAACCCCAATAACACTATGGAGAGACAACCCCAATAACACTATGGAGAGACCACCCCAATAACACTATGGAGAGACAACCCAAATAACACTATGGAGAGACAACCCAAATAACACTATGGAGAGACAACCCCAATAACACTATGGAGAGACAACCCCAATAACACTATGGAGAGACAACCCCAATAACACTATGGAGAGACAACCCCAATAACACTATGGAGAGACAACCCCAATAACACTATGGAGAGACAACCCCAATAACACTATGGAGAGACAACCCCAATAACACTATGGAGAGACAACCCCAATAACACTATGGAGAGACCACCCCAATAACACTATGGAGAGACAACCCCAATAACACTATGGAGAGACAACCCCAATAACACTATGGAGAGACCACCCCAATAACACTATGGAGAGACCACCCAAATAACACTATGGAGAGACAACCCCAATAACACTATGGAGAGACAACCCCAATAACACTATGGAGAGACCACCCCAATAACACTATGGAGAGACAACCCCAATAACACTATGGAGAGACAACCCCAATAACACTATGGAGAGACAACCCCAATAACACTATGGAGAGACAACCCCAATAACACTATGGAGAGACAACCCCAATAACACTATGGAGAGACAACCCCAATAACACTATGGAGAGACAACCCCAATAACACTATGGAGAGACAACCCCAATAACACTATGGAGAGACAACCCCAATAACACTATGGAGAGACAACCCCAATAACACTATGGAGAGACAACCCCAATAACACTATGGAGAGACCACCCCAATAACACTATGGAGAGACCACCCAAATAACACTATGGAGAGACAACCCCAATAACACTATGGAGAGACAACCCCAATAACACTATGGAGAGACCACCCCAATAACACTATGGAGAGACAACCCCAATAACACTATGGAGAGACAACCCCAATAACACTATGGAGAGACAACCCCAATAACACTATGGAGAGACAACCCCAATAACACTATGGAGAGACAACCCCAATAACACTATGGAGAGACAACCCCAATAACACTATGGAGAGACAACCCCCAATAACACTATGGAGAGACAACCCCCAATAACACTATGGAGAGACAACACCAATAACACTATGGAGAGACAACCCCAATAACACTATGGAGAGACAACCCCAATAACACTGTGGAGAGACAACCCCAATAACACTATGGAGAGACAACCCCAATAACACTATGGAGAGACAACCCCCAATAACACTATGGAGAGACAACCCCCAATAACACTATGGAGAGACAACCCCAATAACACTATGGAGAGACAACCCCAATAACACTATGGAGAGACAACCCCAATAACACTATGGAGAGACAACCCCAATAACACTATGGAGAGACAACCCCAATAACACTATGGAGAGACAACCCCCAATAACACTATGGAGAGACAACCCCAATACACTATGGAGAGACAACCCCCAATAACACTATGGAGAGACAACCCCAATAACACTATGCAGAGACAACCCCAATAACACTATGGAGAGACAACCCCAATAACACTATGGAGAGACAACCCCAATAACACTATGGAGAGACAACCCCAATAACACTATGGAGAGACCACCCCAATAACACTATGGAGAGACAACCCAAATAACACTATGGAGAGACAACCCAAATAACACTATGGAGAGACAACCCCAATAACACTATGGAGAGACAACCCCAATAACACTATGGAGAGACAACCCCAATAACACTATGGAGAGACAACCCCAATAACACTATGGAGAGACAACCCCAATAACACTATGGAGAGACAACCCCAATAACACTATGGAGAGACAACCCCAATAACACTATGGAGAGACCACCCCAATAACACTATGGAGAGACCACCCAAATAACACTATGGAGAGACAACCCCAATAACACTATGGAGAGACAACCCCAATAACACTATGGAGAGACCACCCCAATAACACTATGGAGAGACAACCCCAATAACACTATGGAGAGACAACCCCAATAACACTATGGAGAGACAACCCCAATAACACTATGGAGAGACAACCCCAATAACACTATGGAGAGACAACCCCAATAACACTATGGAGAGACAACCCCAATAACACTATGGAGAGACAACCCCAATAACACTATGGAGAGACAACCCCAATAACACTATGGAGAGACAACCCCAATAACACTATGGAGAGACAACCCCAATAACACTATGGAGAGACAACCCCAATAACACTATGGAGAGACAACCCCAATAACACTATGGAGAGACAACCCCAATAACACTATGGAGAGACAACCCCAATAACACTATGGAGAGACAACCCCAATAACACTATGGAGAGACCACCCCAATAACACTATGGAGAGACAACCCCAATAACACTATGCAGAGACAACCCCAATAACACTATGGAGAGACAACCCCAATAACACTATGGAGAGACAACCCCAATAACACTATGGAGAGACAACCCCAATAACACTATGGAGAGACCACCCCAATAACTGTCAACAGGAGATATTGACTGCATCCCAAAATGGAACCCTGTAGTGCACTACTTCTGACCAGAGCCCATATGGGGGGAATCATTTGGGACACAGCAATTTTAGCCATATATGGAGACACCATCCAAGTTAATCAATAAAGTTGTCTGTGGTTCAAAGCTATAAAGTGGGCTGTATCTTGATAAGGTACACTGTAGTTAAATAACTCACTACTTCCTGTGTCTGTGATGGCTTTTTGAGATCCCTGGTGTGATGAGTCATTCACTAATAGTAACCACCTTTTTTACCATAAATATTCATGACCTTTTTTTTTCATTTGCATAAAAAAAAAAAACGTTAGGAACTGTGTTTAGATTGCATGTGAATTATTTTATTTGGTTAATTCAATAAAATATACATTGTATTCTCATTCATCTCATTCATAGGCTTTGACATTTCCTGTTTTGCTGTTGCAATTAAAGCATATATTTAGTTATATGTTCTTTACACTTTCAGATTTCCATGCAAAAAACTTTTCAGGTGAAAAAAAAATACAAATAAAAAATCAATACAATCTATAAAAAGTGTAAATCTTTCTTCTACAATGCTGTTTCCTGTTTACCATCCTGTTGTTTCTAGCCCAGAATGCACAGGGAATACGATGGCCACCCATGAGAAACTAGCTATTTTCTGAAAAAAAAAAAAAAAAACACTTACAAATATCACAAGATATGTACAAAATGTAAAATCACACAACACACTTATCTTGGTGCCAACGCATGAAAAAAAAAATAGCTTTCGTTGTGCTGTGGTAGTGGGATCTGCCTGACGTATCTTTTTATCCTCCTGATTCCTGCTTACAAGCGAAAACTTAACCCGGAAGTCCCAGTGGCTCAATACGGAAGTGGCCCGATGATGCGACTGCTAAGCTACAGGATTGGTTCTCTGGAACAGACTGATATATTTTCCGTGATTCCTCCTATTACAATGAGGAGTTTACCACATCAGTCACCGGCTTCATTAATAAGTGCATCGACGACGTCGTCCCACAGTGTGTCACGTCCTGACCAGTAATAGGGGTTATTGGTTATTGTAGTTTGGTCAGGACGTGGCAGGGGGTATTTGTTTTATGTGGTTCGGGTTGTGTGTTTATGTAGAGGGGTGTTTGATTTATGTATTCCGGGGTTTTTGGTCTATGTTCTATGTTAGTGTATTTCTATGTTCCGTCTAGTCATTCTATTTCTATGTTTAGGTATTGAGGATTGGGGCCTTCAATTGGAGGCAGCTGTTTATCGTTGCTTCTGATTGAAGGTCCTATAATTAGGAGTGTGTTTGATATGGGAATTGTGGGAGGTTGTGATTGCATAGCTGTGTTTAGCCTGTAATCCTGTTCGTTCGTTTATTGTTTTGTTTATTTAAGTGTTCTAATAAAAGTGAAAATGAGCACTCAACCCGCTGCGCCTTGGTCCACTTACTACGACGTCCGTGACACAGTGACCGTATGTACACATAAGCTAAAGAACCTGGGACTGAACACCTCCTCCTGCGACTGGATCCTGGACTTCCTGACGGGCCTCACCAGGTGGTGAGGGTAGGCAACAACAGATCTGCCATGTTGACTCTCAACATGGGGGCTCTTCAGGGATGCGTGCTTAGTCCCTTCCTGTACGTAGGTAGGCCTGATGACTGATGACTGATGACGATGAGACCGCCTATAGGGAGAGAGGTCAGTGATCTGGCAGTACGGTGCCAGGACAACAACTTCTACCTCAACATGAGCAAGACAAAGGAGCTGATAGTGAACTACAGGATATAGAGGGTCAAGCACATGCCCATCCACTTCGAAAGAGCTGTAGCTGAGCGGGTCGAGAGCTTCAAGTTCCTCGTTGTCCACATCACTAAGGAATTATCATGAACCACACACACCAACACGTGAAGAAGTCATGACAACACCTATTCCACCTCAGGAGGCTGAAAAGACTTGGCACTGGGCCCACAGATCCTCAATTGTTTCTGCAACTGCACCATTGAGATGTATCTGACTTCAGACAAACCCCAACTCAGTTTGCAAAGAAAAGAGACCAACCTATTACTGATATCTCTCATCTGCCTTCTGTCAGTCTGTAATGTATTAACTGTGATCTCCCTCGCCTGCCTTCTGTCAGTCTGTAATGTATTAACTGTGATCTCCCTCGCCTGCCTTCTGTCAGTCTGTAATGTATTAACTGTGATCTCCCTCGCCTGCCTTCTGTCAGTCTGTAATGTATTAACTGTGATCTCCCTCGCCTGCCTTCTGTCAGTCTGTAATGTATTAACTGTGATCTCCCTCGCCTGCCTTCTGTCAGTCTGTAATGTATTAACTGTGATCTCCCTCGCCTGCCTTCTGTCAGTCTGTAATGTATTAACTGTGATCTCCCTCGCCTGCCTTCTGTCAGTCTGTAATGTATTAACTGTGATCTCCCTCGCCTGCCTTCTGTCAGTCTGTAATGTATTAACTGTGATCTCCCTCGTCTGCCTTCTGTCAGTCTGTAATGTATTAACTGTGATCTCCCTCGTCTGCCTTCTGTCAGTCTGTAATGTATTAACTGTGATCTCCCTCGTCTGCCTTCTGTCAGTCTGTAATGTATTAACTGTGATCTCCCTCGTCTGCCTTCTGTCAGTCTGTAATGTATTAACTGTGATCTCCCTCGCCTGCCTTCTGTCAGTCTGTAATGTATTAACTGTGATCTCCCTCGCCTGCCTTCTGTCAGTCTGTAATGTATTAACTGTGATCTCCCTCGCCTGCCTTCTGTCAGTCTGTAATGTATTAACTGTGATCTCCCTCGCCTGCCTTCTGTCAGTCTGTAATGTATTAACTGTGATCTCCCTCGTCTGCCTTCTGTCAGTCTGTAATGTATTAACTGTGATCTCCCTCGCCTGCCTTCTGTCAGTCTGTAATGTATTAACTGTGATCTCCCTCGCCTGCCTTCTGTCAGTCTGTAATGTATTAACTGTGATCTCCCTCGCCTGCCTTCTGTCAGTCTGTAATGTATTAACTGTGATCTCCCTCGTCTGCCTTCTGTCAGTCTGTAATGTATTAACTGTGATCTCCCTCGCCTGCCTTCTGTCAGTCTGTAATGTATTAACTGTGATCTCCCTCGCCTGCCTTCTGTCAGTCTGTAATGTATTAACTGTGATCTCCCTCGTCTGCCTTCTGTCAGTCTGTAATGTATTAACTGTGATCTCCCTCGCCTGCCTTCTGTCAGTCTGTAATGTATTAACTGTGATCTCCCTCGCCTGCCTTCTGTCAGTCTGTAATGTATTAACTGTGATCTCCCTCGCCTGCCTTCTGTCAGTCTGTAATGTATTAACTGTGATCTCCCTCGCCTGCCTTCTGTCAGTCTGTAATGTATTAACTGTGATCTCCCTCGCCTGCCTTCTGTCAGTCTGTAATGTATTAACTGTGATCTCCCTCGCCTGCCTTCTGTCAGTCTGTAATGTATTAACTGTGATCTCCCTCGTCTGCCTTCTGTCAGTCTGTAATGTATTAACTGTGATCTCCCTCGCCTGCCTTCTGTCAGTCTGTAATGTATTAACTGTGATCTCCCTCGCCTGCCTTCTGTCAGTCTGTAATGTATTAACTGTGATCTCCCTCGCCTGCCTTCTGTCAGTCTGTAATGTATTAACTGTGATCTCCCTCGCCTGCCTTCTGTCAGTCTGTAATGTATTAACTGTGATCTCCCTCGTCTGCCTTCTGTCAGTCTGTAATGTATTAACTGTGATCTCCCTCGCCTGCCTTCTGTCAGTCTGTAATGTATTAACAAGTATTGTTTGTTCCATGCCAGTTGAACTGTGCGATAAGAGTGAGTGCTTCCCTGTTATGAGACTGATTCATAAAGTCAATTGAAAGGCGGTGGGTGATGAAACTATAAGAACAGAGAGACCAATAAATCAAGAGGCTGTCAGAGTCATAACAATAAAGCCCCTCAGAGGAAACCACAGACCGACAACCTATTGCAGTCTTAACGAGACACGTGGGGGGAAACTAAACCTGGGTCTGACGAGTATGTTCACACCAAAACTGGGTCTGCATATTCTGTCGAGTTTGTTCACACCAAACCTGGTTCTGCATGTTTTTGTTGAGTTTGTTCACACCAAACCTGGTTCTGCATGTTCTGTTGAGTTTGTTCACACCAAACCTGGTTCTGCATGTTCTGTCGAGTTTGTTCACACCAAACCTGGTTCTGCATATTCTGTCGAGTTTGTTGACACCAAACCTGGTTCTGCATGTTCTGTTGCGTTTGTTCACACCAAACCTGGGTCTGCATGTTATGTTGAGTTTGTTCACACCAAACCTGGGTCTGCATGTTCTGTTGAGTTTGTTCACACCAAACCTGGTTCTGCATATTCTGTTGCATTTTTTCACACCAAATCTGGGTCTGCATGTTCTGTTAAATGTGTTAACGCCAGACCGGTTAAAATGATTTCAGATACTGTAGCCTGCCTGGCACAACAGAACCACTAGAATTGTCCCAAAATAGCAAACCCCAGCCACCCGACACCCCAGACAGGCTAGAGCAAACTATCAAAGTAGTTTAAGTTTTTCAAATAGTGTCTGAACCCAGATCTGGTTAACATTGTCTGCAAGGTAACAGAACCCAGGTCTGGTCACCCTGTCTACAAGGTAACAGAACCCAGGTCTGGTTCACCCTGTCTACAAGGTAACAGAACCCAGGTCTGGTCTACAAGGTAACAGAACCCAGGTCTGGTCTACAAGGTAACAGAACCCAGGTCTGGTCTGCAAGGTAACAGAACCCAGGTCTGGTCTGCAAGGTAACAGAACCCAGGTCTGGTTCACCCTGTCTACAAGGTAACAGAACCCAGCTCTGGTCTACAAGGTAACAGAACCCAGGTCTGTTCTACAAGGTAACAGAACCCAGGTCTGGTTCACCCTGTCTACAAGGTAACAGAACCCAGGTCTGTTCTACAAGGTAACAGAACCCAGGTCTGGTTCACCCTGTCTACAAGGTAACAGAACCCAGGTCTGGTCTACAAGGTAACAGAACCCAGGTCTGGTCTACAAGGTAACAGAACCCAGGTCTGTTCTACAAGGTAACAGAACCCAGGTCTGGTTCACCCTGTCGACAAGGTAACAGAACCCAGGTCTGGTTCACCCTGTCTACAAGGTAACAGAACCCAGGTCTGGTCTACAAGGTAACAGAACCCAGGTCTGGTTCATCCTGTCTACAAGGTAACAGAACCCAGGTCTGTTCTACAAGGTAACAGAACCCAGGTCTGTTCTACAAGGTAACAGAACCCAGGTCTGGTTCACCCTGTCTGCAAGGTAACAGAACCCAGGTCTGGTTCACCCTGTCTACATGGTAACAGAACTCAGGTCTGGTCTACAAGGTAACAGAACCCAGGTCTGTTCTACAAGGTAACAGAACCCAGGTCTGGGTCACTCTGCCTACAAGGTAACAGAACCCAGGTCTGGTCTACAAGGTAACAGAACCCAGGTCTGGTCTACAAGGTAACAGAACCCAGGTCTGTTTCACCCTGTCTAGTCTACAAGGTAACAGAACCCAGGTCTGGTCTACAAGGTAACAGAACCCAGGTCTGGTCTACAAGGTAACAGAACCCAGGTCTGGGTCACTCTGCCTACAAGGTAACAGAACCCAGGTCTGGTCTACAAGGTAACAGAACCCAGGTCTGGTCTACAAGGTAACAGAACCCAGGTCTGGTCTACAAGGTAACAGAACCCAGGTCTGGTTCACCATGTCTACAAGGTAACAGAACCCAGGTCCGGTCTACAACGTAACAGAACCCATCTCTGGTCTACAAGGTAACAGAACCCAGGTCTGGTCTACAAGGTAACAGAACCCAGGTCTGGTCTACAAGGTAACAGAACCCAGGTCTGTTCTACAAGGTAACAGAACCCAGGTCTGTTCTACAAGGTAACAGAACCCAGGTCTGGTTCACCCTGTCTACAAGGTAACAGAACCCAGGTCTGGTTCACCCTGTCTACAAGGTAACAGAACCCAGGTCTGGTCTACAAGGTAACAGAACCCAGGTCTGTTCTACAAGGTAACAGAACCCAGGTCTGTTCTACAAGGTAACAGAACCCAGGTCTGGTTCACCCTGTCTACAAGGTAACAGAACCCAGGTCTGGTTCACCTTGTCTACAAGGTAACAGAACCCAGGTCTGGTTCACCCTGTCTACAAGGTAACAGAACCCAGGTCTGTTCTACAAGGTAACAGAACCCAGGTCTGGTTCACCCTGTCTACAAGGTAACAGAACCCAGGTCTGTTCTACAAGGTAACAGAACCCAGGTCTGTTCTACAAGGTAACAGAGCCCAGGTCTGGTCTACAAGGTAACAGAACCCAGGTCTGGTCTACAAGGTAACAGAACCCAGGTCTGGTTCACCCTGTCTACAAGGTAACAGAACCCAGGTCTGGTTCACCCTGTCTACAAGGTAACAGAACCCAGGTCTGGTTCACCTTGTCTACAAGGTAACAGAACCCAGGTCTGGTTCACCCTGTCTACAAGGTAACAGAACCCAGGTCTGTTCTACAAGGTAACAGAACCCAGGTCTGTTCTACAAGGTAACAGAACCCAGGTCTGTTCTACAAGGTAACAGAGCCCAGGTCTGGTCTACAAGGTAACAGAACCCAGGTCTGGTCTACAAGGTAACAGAACCCAGGTCTGTTCTACAAGGTAACAGAATCCAGGTCTTGTTTACTCTGTCTGCAAGGTAACAGAACCCAGGTCTGTTCTACAAGGTAACAGAATCCAGGTCTTGTTTACTCTGTCTACAAGGTAACAGAACCCAGGTCTGGTCTACAAGGTAACAGAACCCAGGTCTGGTTCACCCTGTCTACAAGGTAACAGAACCCAGGTCTGTTCTACAAGGTAACAGAACCCAGGTCTGTTCTACAAGGTAACAGAGCCCAGGTCTGGTCTACAAGGTAACAGAACCCAGGTCTGGTCTACAAGGTAACAGAACCCAGGTCTGGTCTACAAGGTAACAGAACCCAGGTCTGGTTCACCATGTCTACAAGGTAACAGAACCCAGGTCCGGTCTACAAGGTAACAGAACCCAGGTCTGGTCTACAAGGTAACAGAACCCAGGTCTGTTCTACAAGGTAACAGAACCCAGGTCTGTTCTACAAGGTAACAGAACCCAGGTCTGTTCTACAAGGTAACAGAACCCAGGACTGGTTCACCCTGTCTACAAGGTAACAGAACCCAGGTCTTGTCTACAAGGTAACAGAACCCAGGTCTGTTCTACAAGGTAACAGAACCCAGGTCTGGTTCACTCTGTCTACAAGGTAACAGAACCCAGGTCTGGTCTACAAGGTAACAGAACCCAGGTCTGGTCTACAAGGTAACAGAACCCAGGTCTGGTTCACCCTGTCTACAAGGTAACAGAACCCAGGTCTGGTTCACCCTGTCTACAAGGTAACAGAACCCAGGTCTGGTTCACCTTGTCTACAAGGTAACAGAACCCAGGTCTGGTTCACCCTGTCTACAAGGTAACAGAACCCAGGTCTGTTCTACAAGGTAACAGAACCCAGGTCTGTTCTACAAGGTAACAGAACCCAGGTCTGTTCTACAAGGTAACAGAGCCCAGGTCTGGTCTACAAGGTAACAGAACCCAGGTCTGGTCTACAAGGTAACAGAACCCAGGTCTGTTCTACAAGGTAACAGAATCCAGGTCTTGTTTACTCTGTCTGCAAGGTAACAGAACCCAGGTCTGTTCTACAAGGTAACAGAATCCAGGTCTTGTTTACTCTGTCTACAAGGTAACAGAACCCAGGTCTGGTCTACAAGGTAACAGAACCCAGGTCTGGTTCACCCTGTCTACAAGGTAACAGAACCCAGGTCTGTTCTACAAGGTAACAGAACCCAGGTCTGTTCTACAAGGTAACAGAGCCCAGGTCTGGTCTACAAGGTAACAGAACCCAGGTCTGGTCTACAAGGTAACAGAACCCAGGTCTGGTCTACAAGGTAACAGAACCCAGGTCTGGTTCACCATGTCTACAAGGTAACAGAACCCAGGTCCGGTCTACAAGGTAACAGAACCCAGGTCTGGTCTACAAGGTAACAGAACCCAGGTCTGTTCTACAAGGTAACAGAACCCAGGTCTGTTCTACAAGGTAACAGAACCCAGGTCTGTTCTACAAGGTAACAGAACCCAGGACTGGTTCACCCTGTCTACAAGGTAACAGAACCCAGGTCTTGTCTACAAGGTAACAGAACCCAGGTCTGTTCTACAAGGTAACAGAACCCAGGTCTGGTTCACTCTGTCTACAAGGTAACAGAACCCAGGTCTGGTCTACAAGGTAACAGAACCCAGGTCTGGTTCACCCTGTCTACAAGGTAACAGAACCCAGGTCTGGTTCACCCTGTCTACAAGGTAACAGAACCCAGGTCTGGTTCACCCTGTCTACAAGGTAACAGAACCCAGGTCTGGTTCACCCTGTCTACATGGTAACAGAACTCAGGTCTGGTCTACAAGGTAACAGAACCCAGGTCTGTTCTACAAGGTAACAGAACCCAGGTCTGGGTCACTCTGTCTACAAGGTAACATAACCCAGGTCTGGTCTACAAGGTAACAGAACCCAGGTCTGGTTCACCCTGTCTACAAGGTAACAGAACCCAGGTCTGGTCTACAAGGTAACAGAACCCAGGTCTGGTCTACAAGGTAACAGAACCCAGGTCTGGTTCACCCTGTCTACAAGGTAACAGAACCCAGGTCCGGTCTACAAGGTAACAGAACCCAGGTCTGGTCTACAAGGTAACAGAACCCAGGTCTGGTCTACAAGGTAACAGAACCCAGGTCTGGTTCACCATGTCTACAAGGTAACAGAACCCAGGTCCGGTCTACAAGGTAACAGAACCCAGGTCTGGTCTACAAGGTAACAGAACCCAGGTCTGTTCTACAAGGTAACAGAACCCAGGTCTGGTTCACCTTGTATACAAGGTAACAGAACCCAGGTCTGGTTCACCCTGTCTACAAGGTAACAGAACCCAGGTCTGGTCTACAAGGTAACAGAACCCAGGTCTGGTCTACAAGGTAACAGAACCCAGGTCTGGTCTACAAGGTAACAGAACCCAGGTCTGTTTTACAAGGTAACAGAACCCAGGTACTGGTTCACCCTGTCTACAAGGTAACAGAACCCAGGTCTGGTCTACAAGGTAACATAACCCAGGTCTGGTTCACCCTGTCTACAAGGTAACAGAACCCAGGTCTGGTCTGCAAGGTAACAGAACCCAGGTCTGGTCTACAAGGTAACAGAACCCAGGTCTGGTTCACCCTGTCTACAAGGTAACAGAACCCAGGTCTGTTCTACAAGGTAACAGAACCCAGGTCTGTTCTACAAGGTAACAGAGCCCAGGTCTGGTTTACAAGGTAACAGAACCCAGGTCTGGTCTACAAGGTAACAGAACCCAGGTCTGTTCTACAAGGTAACAGAATCCAGGTCTTGTTTACTCTGTCTGCAAGGTAACAGAACCCAGGTCTGGTTCACACTGTCTACAAGGTAACAGAACCCAGGTCTGTTCTACAAGGTAACAGAGCCCAGGTCTGGTCTACAAGGTAACAGAACCCAGGTCTGGTCTACAAGGTAACATAACCCAGGTCTGGTTCACTCTGTCTACAAGGTAACAGAACCCAGGTCTGGTTCACCCTGTCTACAAGGTAACAGAACCCAGGTCTGGTCTACAAGGTAACAGTGCCCAGGTCTGGTTCACTCTGTGTTCAAGGTAACAGAACCCAGGTCTGGTCTACAAGGTAACAGAACCCAGGTCTGGTTCACCCTGTCTACAAGGTAACAGAACCCAGGTCTGGTCTACAAGGTAACAGAACCCAGGTCTGTTCTACAAGGTAACAGAACCCAGGTCTGTTCTACAAGGTAACAGAACCCATGTCTGGTTCACCCTGTCTGCAAGGTAACAGAACCCAGGTCTGTTCTACAAGGTAACAGAACCCAGGTCTGGTTCACCCTGTCTACAAGGTAACAGAACCCAGGTCTGTTCTACAATGTAACAGAACCCAGGTCTGTTATACAAGGTAACAGAACCCAGGTCTGTTCTACAAGGTAACAGAACCCAGGTCTGTTCTGCAAGGTAACAGAACCCAGGTCTGGTTCACCCTGTCTACAAGGTAACAGAACCCAGGTCTGGTCTACAAGGTAACATAACCCAGGTCTGGTTCACCCTGTCTACAAGGTAACAGAACCCAGGTCTGTTCTACAAGGTAACAGAACCCAGGTCTGTTCTACAAGGTAACAGAACCCAGGTCTGGTCTACAAGGTAACAGAACCCAAGTCTGGTCTACAAGGTAACAGAACCCAGGTCTGTTCTACAAGGTAACAGAACCCAGGTCTGGTCTACAAGGTAACAGAACCCAGGTCTGTTCTGCAAGGTAACAGAACCCAGGTCTGGTTCACCCTGTCTGCAAGGTAACAGAACCCAGGTCTGTTCTACAAGGTAACAGAACCCAGGTCTGTTCTACAAGGTAACAGAACCCAAGTCTGGTCTACAAGGTAACAGAACCCAGGTCTGTTCTACAAGGTAACAGAACCCAGGTCTGGTTCACTCTGTCTGCAAGGTAACAGAACCCAGGTCTGGTTCACTCTGTCTGCAAGGTAACAGAACCCAGGTCTGGTTCACTCTGTCTACAAGGTAACAGAACCCAGGTCTGTTCTACAAGGTAACAGAACCCAGGTCTGGTCTGCAAGGTAACAGAACCCAGGTCTGGTTCACTCTGTCTACAAGGTAACAGAACCCAGGTCTGTTCCACAAGGTAAGAGAACCCAGGTCTGGTTCACTCTGTCTACAAGGTAACAGAACCCAGGTCTGTTCTACAAGGTAACAGAACCCAGGTCTGTTCTACAAGGTAACAGAACCCAGGTCTGTTCTACAAGGTAACAGAACCCAGGTCTGTTCTGCAAGGTAACAGAACCCAGGTCTGGTTCACCCTGTCTACAAGGTAACAGAACCCAGGTCTGTTCTACAAGGTAACAGAACCCAGATCTGTTCTACAAGGTAACAGAACCCAGGTCTGGTCTACAAGGTAACAGAACCCAGGTCTGTTCTACAAGGTAACAGAACCCAGGTCTGTTCTACAAGGTAACAGAACCCAGGTCTGTTCTGCAAGGTAACAGAACCCAGGTCTGGTTCACCCTGTCTACAAGGTAACAGAACCCAGCTCTGGTCTACAAGGTAACAGAACCCAGGTCTGTTCTACAAGGTAACAGAACCCAGGTCTGTTCTACAAGGTAACAGAACCCAGGTCTGTTCTACAAGGTAACAGAACCCAGGTCTGTTCTACAAGGTAACAGAACCCAGGTCTGGTTCACCCTGTCTACAAGGTAACAGAACCCAAGTCTGGTCTACAAGGTAACAGAACCCAGGTCTGTTCTACAAGGTAACAGAACCCAGGTCTGGTCTACAAGGTAACAGAACCCAGGTCTGGTTCACCCTGTCTACAAGGTAACAGCACATCCAAACTAAAAGTATACTTCAGGCTAAAAACAGAAAGAAATGAAGGAGAAACAAGAGCAACTAAAAGAGAACAACAATGTTCCGACAGAGAACGTCCTGAGGGTGAAAAGGGAAGAGAGAGTGAGATGTGTTTCATCCTACCAGACAGAGAGGAACTCTGTAAGAGCATTGATCCCTGTGCATTTCAATTACTGCAATATGCGTCCCAAAATGTCACCCTATTCCCTACATAGTGCACTACTTTTGACCTGCCCCCCCCCCCCCCATAGGACTCTGTAGTAGTAGTAGTAGTAGTGCACTATGTAGGGAATAGGGTGCCATTTGGGATGCAGATTTTTGTTTTTTTGGAAGGGAGACGGACACAGTGAGGTGTCAGATATACTGAGGCTAGGCTGACGTGGTGGTTGAAGATCTCAACACTGACTCCGTTATCTGTGTACGATCTGCTCCTCAGGCTGGACTCACAGAACACGCGGATTTGGAGCATGTTGCCTCATGGGAGTAGATATTGTACTGTGTACGACAGAATACTACCGCAGGGACGTAGCTATTAAAATAGGACTCGGCTATCGTGTTGTATTCTCTGCATCATGTGTTCTGTTCGTTAAGATAGAATATCCCTGTGGGAATACGTCTCGTTATTGATGTACGTGTAGGTGATGTACATAACATGACAGGCTACTACTGTAGGAATTGTTCTCTCTGTGTCAAGCAAAATGACTGTGATATTTGGTAAAAGGTCATTCATTGTGTGAGCATTTGGAGATGCTGGATTCACAACGCTGTAGCCAGACTAGGCATGCGTCCGCATGCAAAACAGATTAAACGGTCAAATTTGATTCGATAACATTCAGCAATGAATTTCACTCCATAAATTGGGTTGAAATAAAGTGTATTTGACATTAAACAAATGTCTGCTGATACACGCCACACACACACACACACACACACACACACACACACACACACACACACACACACACACACACACACACACACACACACACACACACACACACACACACACACACATACACACATATACACACACACACCGAGGGAATGACAACTGTAGAGGTCATAGTATCAAGGGGCTTGGAGCATCAGAGCTTGACGACTCAACACATAACGTAGCCCTGAGCAGCTGGTGTAAAATCCCAGGATCAGTTTGATTGGGGCATGTTTGTTACTAGGTCTGGGAGAGAACCAAGGCCGCGTCCCTAACACCCACCCCCCTATGTAGTGTACTACTACTAATCACATTGGTAGCGTACACATATTTTGTAGATATTATCACGGGTAGGGATGTTACGGTGACCGTGTTACCGCCACACCGGTGGTCACGAGTCATGAAGGCAGTCAAATCCACATGACCGTTTAGTCACGGTAATTAGGCTTCTCCAAGCTCTGATGCTGCTGCTGGTCATTAGTAGCCTACCAAACTAGCTAACTGCCTGGTAATCAGCACTCTATTGTCCCTCTAATCACTCTGACGTCAATGCAAATGTAAATCAAAAATCGAATCAAACATGAGAGCCCATGAGCTCATGTTGTGCAAACTGAGTGATGGCCTCTACTAAAAAGAGGAGGATCCCATCAGCTTTCGAAAGGATACTCCTACTATTACCTTTCCTAATATTAAGCACATTGTTTCTCTATACAATAGGAGTATAGCCTACCTTGCTGGCATGAAAATGAACAACGGGTAAAAGCGTCCTCCATTCGTTATTTAAGTGCATAGATGTATTTTTTCCCGCTGCCCCTGTTTTGAGACAGGTGCATGATAATGGTCCATTTTAAATCAAAACAAATTTCACACATATATTATTTAGTATATGTAAAGAAAAGATGAAATCAAGAATAGTCTAATGGGTGACAATATTAGCCTATCACTTGTAAAAATAAAAAAAAATAGACACTGAATATCCCTTTGAGTATGGTGAAGTTATTAATTAGGCTTTGGATGGTGTATCAATACACCCAGTCACAATGAAGATACAGGTATCCTTCCTAACTCAGTTGCCGGAGAGGAAGGAAACCGCTCAGGGATTTCATCATGAGGCCAATGGTGACTTTAAAACAGTTACAGAGTTGAATGGCTGTGATAGGAGAAAACTGAGGATGGATCAACAACACTATAGTTACTTCACAATACTAACCTAAATGACAGAGGGAAAAGAAGGAAGTACAGAATAAATAGTATTATAAAACATGCATTCTCTTTGCAACAAGACACTGAACTAATACTGCAAAGAATATGGCAAAGTGATTCACTTTTTGTCCTGAATACAAGGTGTTACGTTTGAGGCAAATCCAATACAACACATTACTGAATACCACTCT
>NC_138315.1:50452500-50455000 GCF_965601325.2 Salmo salar
GCACCTCAGCAGTAGCAGACAGTGTTGTACCTCAGCAGTAGCAGACAGTGTTGTACCTCAGCAGTAGCAGACAGTGTTGTACCTCAGCAGTAGCAGACAGTGTTGTACCTCAGCAGTAGCAGACAGTGTTGTACCTCATCAGTAACAGACAGTGTTGTACCTCATCAGTAACAGACAGTGTTGTACCTCAGCAGTAGCAGACAGTGTTGTACCTCATCAGTAGCAGACAGTGTTGTAGCTCATCAGTAGCAGACAGTGTTGTACCTCAGCAGTAGCAGACAGTGTTGTACCTCAGCAGTAGCAGACAGTGTTGTACCTCAGCAGTAGCAGACAGTGTTGTACCTCAGCAGTAGTAGACAGTGTTGTACCTCAGCAGTAGCAGACAGTGTTGTACCTCAGCAGTAGCAGACAGTGTTGTACCTCAGCAGTAGCAGACAGTGTTGTACCTCAGCAGTAGCAGACAGTGTTGTACCTCAGCAGTAGCAGACAGTGTTGTAACTCAGCAGTAGCAGACAGTGTTGTGCCTCATCAGTAGCAGACAGTGTTGTACCTCAGCAGTAGCAGACAGTGTTGTACCTCATCAGTAGCAGACAGTGTTGTACCTCAGCAGTAGCAGACAGTGTTGTACCTCAGCAGTAGCAGACAGTGTTGTAGCTCATCAGTAGCAGACAGTGTTGTACCTCAGCAGTAGCAGACAGTGTTGTACCTCAGCAGTAGCAGACAGTGTTGTACCTCATCAGTAGCAGACAGTGTTGTACCTCAGCAGTAGTAGACAGTGTTGTACCTCAGCAGTAGCAGACAGTGTTGTACCTCAGCAGTAGTAGACAGTGTTGTACCTCAGCAGTAGCAGACAGTGTTGTACCTCAGCAGTAGCAGACAGTGTTGTACCTCAGCAGTAGCAGACAGTGTTGAACCTCAGCAGTAGCAGACAGTGTTGTACCTCAGCAGTAGCAGACAGTGTTGTACCTCAGCAGTAGCAGACAGTGTTGTACCTCAGCAGTAGCAGACAGTGTTGTACCTCAGCAGTAGCAGACAGTGTTGTACCTCATCAGTAGCAGACAGTGTTGTACCTCAGCAGTAGCAGACAGTGTTGTACCTCAGCAGTAGCAGACAGTGTTGTACCTCATCAGTAGCAGACAGTGTTGTACCTCAGCAGTAGCAGACAGTGTTGTACCTCAGCAGTAGCAGACAGTGTTGTACCTCAGCAGTAGCAGACAGTGTTGTACCTCATCAGTAGCAGACAGTGTTGTACCTCAGCAGTAGCAGACAGTGTTGTACCTCAGCAGTAGTAGACAGTGTTGTACCTCAGCAGTAGCAGACAGTGTTGTACCTCAGCAGTAGCAGACAGTGTTGTACCTCAGCAGTAGCAGACAGTGTTGTACCTCAGCAGTAGCAGACAGTGTTGTACCTCAGCAGTAGCAGACAGTGTTGCACCTCATCAGTAACAGACAGTGTTGTACCTCATCAGTAACAGACAGTGTTGTACCTCAGCAGTAGCAGACAGTGTTGTACCTCATCAGTAGCAGACAGTGTTGTACCTCAGCAGTAGCAGACAGTGTTGTACCTCAGCAGTAGTAGACAGTGTTGTACCTCAGCAGTAGCAGACAGTGTTGTACCTCAGCAGTAGTAGACAGTGTTGTACCTCAGCAGTAGCAGACAGTGTTGTACCTCAGCAGTAGCAGACAGTGTTGAACCTCATCAGTAGCAGACAGTGTTGTACCTCAGCAGTAGCAGACAGTGATGTACCTCAGCAGTAGCAGACAGTGTTGTGCCTCATCAGTAGTAGACAGTGTTGTACCTCAGCAGTAGCAGACAGTGTTGTACCTCATCAGTAGCAGACAGTGTTCTACCTCAGCAGTAGCAGACAGTGTTGTACCTCAGCAGTAGCAGACAGTGTTGTACCTCATCAGTAACAGACAGTGTTGTACCTCATCAGTAACAGACAGTGTTGTACCTCAGCAGTAGCAGACAGTGTTGTACCTCATCAGTAGCAGACAGTGTTGTACCTCATCAGTAGCAGACAGTGTTGTACCTCAGCAGTAGCAGACAGTGTTGTACCTCAGCAGTAGTAGACAGTGTTGTACCTCAGCAGTAGCAGACAGTGTTGTACCTCAGCAGTAGTAGACAGTGTTGTACCTCATCAGTAGCAGACAGTGTTGTACCTCAGCAGTAGCAGACAGTGTTGTACCTCAGCAGTAGTAGACAGTGTTGTACCTCATCAGTAGCAGACAGTGTTGTACCTCAGCAGTAGCAGACAGTGTTGTACCTCAGCAGTAGCAGACAGTGTTGTACCTCAGCAGTAGTAGACAGTGTTGTACCTCAGCAGTAGCAGACAGTGTTGTACCTCAGCAGTAGTAGACAGTGTTGTACCTCATCAGTAGCAGACAGTGTTGTACCTCAGCAGTAGCAGACAGTGTTGTACCTCAGCAGTAGTAGACAGTGTTGTACCTCAGCAGTAGCAGACAGTGTTGTACCTCAGCAGTAGTAGACAGTGTTGTAC
>NC_138315.1:50462500-50577500 GCF_965601325.2 Salmo salar
AAAATGAGTCGGGAAGCACAGTAGCATTTGGATGCATTTTAATAATGTAGAAAATGTCAGAGCACAGTGTAGAATTTGCCAAAACAAAATCTCATATTAAGCCCGGTTCTAAGCACAACCTACAGCGGCATATGGGAACTGTGCACCCAACTGTGAAGCTAGCTGTAGCGGAGCTTCGAGAAACTAGCGGGCCTGCTAGAGATAGTGGTGGAGCCAGGACCTCCACACGTGGAGATGTATCCACTCAGTCCAGTAGACCTGCTAGTGATAGTGGTGGAGCCAGGACCTCCACACGTGGAGATGTATCCACTCAGTCCAGTAGACCTGCTAGAGATAGTGGTGGAGATGTATCCACTCAGTCCAGTAGACCTGCTAGTGATAGTGGTGGAGATGTATCCACTCAGTCCAGTAGACCTGCTAGAGATAGTGGTGGAGATGTATCCACTCAGTCCAGTAGACCTGCTAGAGATAGTGGTGGAGCCAGCAGCTCCACACGTGGAGATGTATCCACTTAGTCCAGTAGGCCTACTCCGCGACCCACAGCAAAGCAGTCTTCTATGGACCAGTTTATGCTAAAGTCTATGTCTGTAGCAAAACAAGACCAACTTGATATTGCATTGGCTAAAATGATTGCCACCGACTGTTCTCTCTTTTCAGCTATGTGACAGCCTCAAAAAATGATATTCCTGTGTAAGGAGTATCCTAGCCACTGTGTTTTTCCTAGCCACCGTGCTTTTCCTAGCCACCATGCTTCTACACCTGCATTGCTTGCTGTTTGGGGTTTTAGGCTGGGTTTCTGTACAGCACTTTGAGATATCAGCTGATGTAAGAAGGGCTTTATAAATACATTTGATTTGATTTTGATTTAAGGGTATGCAGCGAATCACAGCCAGCCGCCAGAGAGAAGCAAATGTAACCACGGGACATGTGACAGAGTTGATGGACACCCTATGTTCATCAATGGACAGAAAGTTCCACAGAATGGAATATAATCACGTGCGATCAGAAACCGCTGCACTTGACCCCAGGTTTAAGAAGTTAGCCTTCAGTGATGCCAGAGAGATTGATGAGGCTCTTCAAAGAATAACCTCAGCAGCAGGGAGGGACAGCCCCAGCAGTCAGCTGGCTCAGGCACCAGGGCATCAGAAGGAAGAGGGATCAGTTGGAACAGAAGCACCAGCAGTAGTGCCACAAACGTCTGATGTTTGGATGCTGTTTGACGAGAGAGCAACTGGGGATGCAACACGAAGGAATCCCTCAGCAGATTCCATAATGGAGGTCCGATCCTATTTGGAGGAGCCCCTCTTTCAAAGATCTGCAGATCCTCTGAGCTGGTGGAAGAACAAGGCCTCTGTCTACCCACGGCTTACTAAAAGTCATGACAGGGAGACTCTGCATAGTGGCCACATCCGTTCCCTCTGAGAGGGTCTTCTCGAAAAACAGAACAAATAATTACTGAGAGAAGAAACCGCATCAGCCCCTCTAAAGTGAGGCAGCTTGCATTTCTGAATGCAAATCTCTCATAAAAGCAAAATATGGTCAGCATTTCTGTGTGCTGCTGGTTATAACATGGCAATAAAGAAGAGAGAGAAAAGAGGGACCAGTTTGTTTTTAGTCGGATGCTGCAGTTTTGCACATTGTTATTTATTTTTCTTTGATACGGTGCAATATTCTATTGTAAAGTTGTTCAGATTGTATTCGTTTTGAATTGTTACATTTATATGCACTTTGTTTATATACATAAAAAAGTGATACTTTAAATGTAAACGTTTAATAGCATTCTTTTCCATAATAAACCAATGCATTTTTAAACACATTGTGTTTAAGGTAGAGTATGATTTCATTTAATAAGAATTGTTTTAACACCAATCATAGTCAAACTATCGCAAACTGTTTGACTTGAAACAATACAAAACATTTTTTTTTTTTAAGAGCCGTTTGGGAGGAAAAAGAGCCTGCTCTTTTTGGTGAGCTGAGCCGAACGAGCCGGATCACTGGAAAGAGCCGGAACGTCTGTCGTAGGGTAGAGGCCAAGACGCAGCGGGGAAATGTACACTCATCTTCTTTTTATTTGGTGAAGAAGGAAAAACACAAATAACGTATACAAAACGAACTGGACAGTCTTGTCAGGCAAACAGCTAAACAAGAACAATCTCCCACAAAAACCCAATGAAAAACAAACTCCTATTATAGGAACCTCAGAGGCAACAATAACCAGCTGCCTCCCATAACCAGCTGCCTCCAATAACCAGCTGCCTCCAATAACCAGCTGCCTCCAATAACCAGCTGCCTCCCATAACCAGCTGCCTCCCATAACCAGCTGCCTCCAATAACCAGCTGCCTCCCATAACCAGCTGCCTCCAATAACCAGCTGCCTCCAATAACCAGCTGCCTTCAATAACCAGCTGCCTCCAATAACCAGCTGCCTCCAATAACCAGCTGCCTTCAATAACCAGCTGCCTCCAATAACCAGCTGCCTCCAATAACCAGCTGCCTTCAATAACCAGCTGCCTCCAATAACCAGCTGCCTCCAATAACCAGCTGCCTCCAATAACCAGCTGCCTCCCATAACCAGCTGCCTCCAATAACCAGCTGCCTCCAATAACCAGCTGCCTTCAATAACCAGCTGCCTCCAATAACCAGCTGCCTCCAATAACCAGCTGCCTCCCATAACCAGCTGCCTCCAATAACCAGCTGCCTCCCATAACCAGCTGCCTCCAATAACCAGCTGCCTCCAATAACCAGCTGCCTCCCATAACCAGCTGCCTCCAATAACCAGCTGCCTCCAATTGAAGGTCCAACCCCAATTAACTACACATAGAACTACAAAAGACTAGATAGAACATAGAAAATATACTAACATAGAACATAGACTAACAAACCCCGGACCACATAAACCAAACACCCCTCTACCTAAATACATAGCCCAAACCACATAAAACAAACACCCCCCTGCCACGTCCTGACCAAACTACAATAACAAATAACCCCTATACTGGTCAGGACGTGACAACGTCACCGTTGTCGTAGGATGAAGCGGACCAAAGTGCAGTGTGATTATCGTTCCACATATTTTATTGAACTGTGAAACTATGCAATACATACAAAATAAACGGAATAAACAAAAACAACAAACCGTGACGAAGAGTTAACGTACACGTACTCAAAATCAATCTGCCACAAACCCAGGTGGGAAAAACACCTACTTAAGTATGATCTCCAATTAGAGACAACGATGACCAGCTGCCTCTAATTGGAGATCATCCCAAACAAAACCCAACATAGAAATACAAAACTAGAACATCACAACATAGAAAAACTAAACTAGAAAACCCCCCCTGTCACACCCTGACCTACTCTACCATAGAAAATAACAGCATTCTATGGTCAGCACGTGACATAGAACGCCCATCACTAGCCTTATGAGCAGTCATAAAGAATTTACTTTGAATTGGAACACATTGAATAAGGCAGTCCCCTGGTGAAGGCTTCTAGAGCAGAGATTATTGAGTACAAAAATGATCACTCTATCACAAACGAACACAGTCATGGGTGGGTATCTCTCACATTCACTTCTGAAAGGCATTCTGGGAAATATGCAAATATGAATTTACACCCTACAGTGGTAAAACAACACCCCCAGTGATAACCTAAACACCTTGTGCTGAAAAACATGTTCCTGTGTTTAAAAAGTGTTACAGTGAATAAATACATTCTGGTGTTTTAACAATCTAAACACTGTGACATGTTTTCATTTAAATTCTAAATGCCTTGACATGTTTAAAAAGTGTCACAGAAAAGTGTTTAGTTCCAGTATGTGTTCATTTCCTAAATGGTGTATTCAGTCAAAGATGTTTTGTTTTGTTACTGTTTTCTCATCCTCATCCCTCTCTCTCTCTCTCTCTCTCTCTCTCTCCTCTCTCTCTCTCTCTCTCTCTCTCTCTCTCTCTCTCTCTCTCTCTCTCTCTCTCTCTCTCATCCTCTCTCTCTCATTCTCTCTCTCTCATCCTCATTCTCTCTCTCTCTCTCTCTCTAACTCTCTCTCTCATTCTCTCTCTCTCTCTCTCTCTCTCTCTCTCTCTCATCCTCTCTCTTGCTCTCTCTGCTCCTCTTTAGGGACACAAGGTCTATGATAAAGCCTTATGATATAAGCCTTGATAAAAATTAAGTGAGTTTATCTGCGCAGAAAGAGCATAAACGCTGAATAACCAACCAACTCCAATATGATAATAGAAGCTGACCTCACAAGCCTCTCTCCGTCCGTCCCAAGAATCAATGACCTTCTGAGGCTCAAAATGCTAATACAAAAAAAATCAATATCCATCTCATTTATGTGGGTGATTAGATGCAGAAAGGATTTTAGGACCCGATGTCTCTGCCAAAAACTGCCTGTGCATCCTTTCCTCCATCCTACCCTTTCCTCCACCATCACGTAACATTATTTGAAACAGCTCCAAAGAGTTGGCTGCTTGCATTAAGCTCTTTGTTTCAAGCTATTTCATTTCCTCATGAGTACTGTACTATAGAGGAATCTGAAGAAGAAAAAAAAAAAAAATCTCTTATATGCTTCATAAACATATTCATTGTTTTGATTGATCTGTTGGAGACCTGAGGAGCGTTAGTGTTTTATGGGTTTGGACTGCTGCCGTGTGGGATGGAGTCACTCCTCTGCCGTTACAGTAGATCAGAAATCATGCTCTTTCATGTCAGGTTAAAGCAGAATGTTTAATTAGCACACTTTAAAAGTGTTGAAAGTTCAAGCCCCCCCTCCCCACCTCTCCTCAAGACAAAGATAATATTCTGGGGAAAAGTCTACATTTTACTTTTCTTCTTATATCATTTTTTCATTTTTTTTTTGGTTTAAAGGTCAAGCCACCCCTCTCTGAAACCCATAGTAAATCACACTGTAAGCAGCTTCCAATACAGTGGCCTCCTTGAAGCGTGACAGTGTGGAATGCGGAATGTGTGCTTCTGAAACCTTTTAATCCTTTAATTACATTAGTAGACGATGAGCCGGAGGGGGGGGGGGGGGGGTTCTAGAACGGAATCATTGTTCAAGGAATTCCACTCCACTCCGGCTGTGGAATCTGTAGTCAGCGCATTCATTCTCAGAAACTGTGTTTATAAGTCACAGTTTAACTCCATATCTGCAGCGTGTGAGTGTAAATCTGGACCGGCTGCCTCTTCAGCATAACATCTGCATTACGTAGTATACTTATCAAGCCTTTAAAAAAAAAAAAAATAGGAATCTGGCTGCATTTTAATAAGGGTCATTTATCCATTGATACACGGCGGATCATTGGCAGTAAGACAGCGTTTCAGAAAAGTGAAACGAAGCAGGATGTGTGGAGTCATCACATTCTAGTGTATGGCTGTGTTGAAGAGAGAAAGTCTCCCTGTCCATATGTCTTTGACCCCTCTAACAGCTCTGCTCTAGTATGGGACGTTACTGTCTGTACTGCACTGCACTGCACTCTACCGTACTGTACTGCACTGTACTACACTGTACCATACTGTACTGCACTGTAATGTACTACACTGTACTGTACTGCACTGCACTGTACTGCACTGTACTGCACTGTACCATACTGTACTGCACTGCACTGCACTGTACTGTACTGCACTGTAATGTACTACACTGTACTGCACTGCACTGCACTCTACCGTACTGTACTGCACTGTACTACACTGTACCGTACTGTACTGCACTGTAATGTACTACACTGTACTGTACTGCACTGCACTGTACTGTACTGCACTGCACTGTACTGCACTGTACTGCACTGTACCATACTGTACTGCACTGCACTACACTGTACTGAACTGCACTGTACTGCACATTTTGTAGTAATTAAATAGACTGTACTGCACTGTACTGTACTGTAGTGTACTACACAGTACTGCACTGCACTGTACTGTACTACACTGTACTGTACTACACTGTACTGCACTGCCCACTGCACTGCACATTTTGTAAAAATTAAATAGACTGTACTGTATGGTACTGCACTACACTGTACTGTACTACACTGTATTGCACTGCACTGTACTGTACTTAACTGTACTGTACAGTACTGTACTGTACTGTACTACACTGTACTGTACTGCACTGCACTGTACTGCACATTTTGTAATAATTAAATAGACTGTACTGTACTGTACTGTACTGTACTGTACTGCACTGTACTATATTGTACTACACTGTACTGCACTGCACTGCACTGTACTGCACTGCACTGCATTGTACTACACTGTACTACACTACACTGCACTGCATTGTACTGCACTGCACTACACTGTACTGTATTGTACTACACTGTACTGCACTACACTGTACTGCACTACACTGTACTGCACTGCACTGTACTGCACTGTCACGTGTGTGTGATTTTGTAATAATTAAATAGACTCCAATTAATTATTTCTTGTTCAATATATATTTTTTTAGCTTTTTTTAAACGTTTTTTTTTATTCACATACAGTAACGAGATTTATAAACTATCTTGACATTATAGCAATAAATAGAACCTTCAACAAAGCTTTTGATTCTCTGAAAAGCCTTGATGGTTCAACAGAGCCGCCCCCGCTGGTTTAACATATTCAGAGTTATGTTAATATAAATTAAGTATACAAAACATTAAGAACACCTGCTCTTTCCATGACACAGACTGACCAGGTGAATCCAGGTGAAAGCTATTATCCCTTATTGACGTCACTTGTTAAATCCACTTCAAATCAGTGTAGATGAACGGGGGGGGGGTTAAAGAAGGATTTTTAAGCCTTGAGACAATTGAGACGTGGATCGTATCTGTGTGTTTTCATAGGTTAAATCAGCAAGACAAATAGGTGACTCGTGCTGCTAAATACTAGGAAGGTGTTGCTAGTGTTTAGTGTACTCCTTATAATCAAGTCTGTTTTTAGTCATAACATATGACATATAAATAGGCATGTTTTGACTTGTGCTTTAAATAGGCCTATTAATTCAGCATTTATCAACATTTTTCTAAGGTGTCATTCTTCGTGCAGGCCTTAACTTTTACCCAGGAAGCTAAATGACTTATGCTGTGGCTAACTCAACATGCAACCCCACTGGTCCTCTACTGCAGAGTAGAGACAGGAGGAGCACAGACCCATATGGACCCTGGTCAAAACAAGTGCATTATAAAGGGAACGATTTTGGACACAGCTATGAGCTCTGTGGGACTCCTGTCTGGTACAACATCTTTCAAAGTGCCGTCCAAAGCAAACGGCTGTAAAATGAGAAAGATAAAAATGCGGCGTCTGCTTCCAGTGCTCTATAATCATGAAAGTGTGTCGACTACAATACGCTAGTGCTCATGGCCCAGTTCATAAACCAAGTGTGTCGACTACAATACTCTACAGCTCATGGCCCAGTTCATAAACCAAGTGTGTCGACTACAATACTCTACAGCTCATGGCCCAGTTCATACACCAAGTGTGTCGACTACAATATGCTACAGCTCATGGCCCAGTTCATAAACCAAGTGTGTCGACTACAATACGCTAGTGCTCATGGCCCAGTTCATAAACCAAGTGTGTCGACTACAATACACTAGTGCTCATGGCCCAGTTCATAAACCAAGTGTGTCGACTACAATACGCTACAGCTCATGGCCCAGTTCATAAACCAAGTGTGTCGACTACAATACGCTACAGCTCATGGCCCAGTTCATAAACCAAGTGTGTCGACTACAATACGCTACAGCTCATGGCCCAGTTCATAAACCAAGTGTGTCGACTACAATACGCTACAGCTCATGGCCCAGTTCATAAACCAAGTGTGTCGACTACAATATGCTACAGCTCATGGCCCAGTTCATAAACCAAGTGTGTCGACTACAATATGCTACAGCTCATGGCCCAGTTCATAAACCAAGTGTGTCGACTACAATATGCTACAGCTCATGGCCCAGTTCATAAACCAAGTGTGTCGACTACAATATGCTACAGCTCATGGCCCAGTTCATAAACCAAGTGTGTCGACTACAATATGCTACAGCTCATGGCCCAGTTCATAAACCAAGTGTGTCGACTACAATACGCTAGTGCTCATGGCCCAGTTCATAAACCAAGTGTGTCGACTACAATACACTAGTGCTCATGGCCCAGTTCATAAACCAAGTGTGTCGACTACAATACGCTACAGCTCATGGCCCAGTTCATAAACCAAGTGTGTCGACTACAATACGCTACAGCTCATGGCCCAGTTCATAAACCAAGTGTGTCGACTACAATATGCTACAGCTCATGGCCCAGTTCATAAACCAAGTGTGTCGACTACAATATGCTACAGCTCATGGCCCAGTTCATAAACCAAGTGTGTCGACTACAATATGCTACAGCTCATGGCCCAGTTCATAAACCAAGTGTGTCGACTACAATACGCTACAGCTCATGGTCCAGTTCATTAACAGTGTGTCGACTACAATATGCTAGTGCTCATGGCCCAGTTCATAAACCAATAAACAAACATTGCGGTGCTGCTGTGTACGTATTACTATTGATGAATACATTACTGCGTTGAGAGGAAGTACATTTCTCTGCTGTTGTTGAGAACAGATAGATTACTGGTTTACTCGAGCGGATGCTCAGTATATCTCTTCCAGAGGTGCTTTATGTTCATTGTAAATTATATGAGTGTGTGTGTGTGTGTGTGTGTGCGTGCGTGCGTGCGTGTGTGCGCGTGTGTGCGTGTGTGTGTGTGTGCTTTATATTCATCAGATGGGGTCTGAATTGCTTCATCGTCTGCTTTCGACAGGGCCGTTTACAGCTGGGAACGGTTCAAAGGCTTTCTGGTACCATTATATCAGTAACCGGACGCACAAGCACACTGGATGAGGCTTGTGTCACAAGTAATTACCCATTTCCTTTTTTGTCTTTGTCGTTTCAGATAAGGCGGTGGCACACCAAATTAACCACAGCATCAGGGACATGAAAAACAACATAAGGGATTGCTACTCTGCGTTCCTTTTTTTTAAATTTTCTTCTTAACGAAAGGAACGACGAGTGAATCAATAATGTTCGCTGTTGGAGCTCATCTGATCAGGGTGATTGTTATTACCAAACCCAAGAAGACACCAGGTAAGCTCCTTCCTGTCTCTCGCTCCACGGGGCCGTGACTGTCAACGCGCAAATACTTTACGTAGTAGCTCGGTGGATATCATTAGCGGTGGAGGGGGGTTGGCATTTTTTGTTATCAGCCGATCAATACACTGAGTATACGTACCATTAAGAATACCTTCTCTTTCCGTGACGTAGACTGACCAGGTGAATCCAGGTGAAAGTTAAAGATCCCTTTATTGATGTCACTTGTTAAATCCACAATCAATCAGCGTAGATGAATGGAGAGGAGAACTTTTTAAGGATCGGCGTCCCGTCAACGGGACAGTTGTGAATCATGCAGCGCCTTGTGTAACGATTGCAGATTTTAGAGAAACAACAAATGTCGGTACATATAAGTGTCTTATATCGGCTGAAAGCTTAAATTCTTGTTAATATAACTGCACTGTCCAATTTACAGTAGCTATGAAAAAATGCCATGCTATTGTTTGAGGAGAGCTACTAACAACAAAACACTTTTTTCACCACAATAGGTTTGATAAATTCACCTCAGAATGTGAAATGTGTACTTACATTCTGAAATCTTGCTCTGATTTATCATCCAAAGGGTCCCAGAGATAACATGAAGTGTCGTTTGTTAGATAAAATCCTTTTTCATATCCTAAAAAGGCCCATATAGCATGCACGATCGATTTTGTATTTCCACTTGTTTAATTTGCAAAGAAAGGAATCTGTAAAAATCTCACCCTAAACATTGTTTCAACGAGTCATATATGTATTCCTCAGAGATCCTAGAAGATAACAAGACTTCATTATATCATTAGGGTTGTAGTATATCCTATAGGACACCATATTTGGTCAGAGAGAGACGCCTTCATGGCACGCCGATGATGTGGGCGGTCTTCACTTGAACGACTGTATCTTTGTAAAATAAGCACCAACCGGGGTCAAACAAAGCTAGCTAGATAGCCAATGAGCTGGGCTTTACAGGAGTATCCGGAAATTATGTATAAATCGTAAAATGTAGCTGCTAACCTTGTACGACAGCATTTTTTTCCCTTTTGGACTAAAATTATAAGGATTTTCAGAGTTATGAAGTTATGAAAACTGGTTGTTTTGTAAATGTTGAACTTATAATATGGCTACTCATACTTAGAAAGATAAATCAAAGTCCAAGTATACAGATTTGACGATATTCATGCAGAAAAATATAATATGAATGCGAATGTCTCCTTCACGATTTGCCCAAATGTGCCTGGGGACTTCACACTAAACGTCTTGTAGTTCACTCATACTTCAAGTTATCCTTCTGAAACTTTGCACATACACTGCTGCCATCTTGTGGACACCATCGGAATTACAACCAGAGTGATGGCTGGAACTGTGACTTTTCTGTTGTATTTCAAAGATAATGGTAGAAAAAGACCAGTTGTTTTTTTCTTTGCATTTTCTTCTACCAGATGTATTGTGTTACATTTTCCTACATTCAATTCACATTTCCACAAACTTCAAAGTGTTTCCTTTCAAATGGCATCAAGAATATACATATCCTTGCTTCAGGGCCTGAGCTACAGGCAGTTTAGGTGAAAATTGAAAATAAGGGGGCTATCCCTAGAAGGATTTTTGTTTATTGTGTTTATGTGCGATTTAGAGGGTGAACGGGCAAGACTAAAGATTTAAGTGCCTTTGAACGGGGGTATGGTAGTAGGTGCCAGGCACACCGGTTTGTGTCAAGAACTGCAAAGGCTGCTGGGTATTTCCACACTCAACAGTTTCCTGTGTGTATCAAGAATGGTCCACCACCCGAAGGACATCCAGCCAACTTGACACAAATGTGGGAAGTATTGGAGTCAACATGGACGCAGCATCTCTGTTGTGGAACACTTTCAACACCTTGTAGTCCCATACCCTGATGAATTGAGGCTGTTCTGAGTGCCAACTCAATACTAGGAAGGTGTAGTCAGATGCAATGTCTTCTTCATGCGTGTGCTGGACCATGTCAACAAGTCAATTAAATAAGGGCAATTTGATACTCCCAAGAAGTGGATACCAATGTGTGGGAGCTAAGCAATTATTGACTCTACACAAACTAATGAAATAGCAATACACACGGGCTTGTCACAACCCCTCCTCCACACACACAGAAATGAACGCACAAACGCACGCAAGGAAACACACACACACACACACCCTATATAATTGGACCGGAAGGTAGCCTAGTGGTTAGAACATTGTAACTGCAAGGTTGCTAGATCGAATCCCTGAGCTGACAAGGTAAAAATCTGTTGTTTCTGCTCCTGAACAAGGCACTGTTTCTAGGCTGTCATTGTAATTAAGAATTTGTTCTGACTTGCCTGATTAAAAAATATAAACCCTCTTGTCTCCTGTGACAGAGTCCAGTTGTTAAGGCCTTGTCGGTGGAAAGAATAGATGTGAGATCTGGCAAGGTATTGATCCAGCCGGGTTTTGCTGGGCTTGGCTCCTTCTCTGATATATTTATGCATCTCAGTGCCGCAGTCCCCACGGAGGGAGAGGGCGGGAGAGAGGCCTATATATATACACACACACACACACACACACACACACACACACACACACACACACACACACACACACACACACACACACACACACACACACACACACACACACACACACACACACACACACACACACACACAGGAGGCCTAATGCTGTAACATTAGATCCCCCTCTATAACTGGCGGTGTGTGTGTGTGTGTGTGTGTGTGTGTGTGTGTGTGTGTGTGTGTGTGTGTGTGTGTGTGTGTGTGTGTGTGTGTGTGTGTGTGTGTGTGTATATATAGGCCTCTCCCCCGCCCTCTCTCTCCGTGGGGACTCTGCAACTGGACTCTGTGTGTGTGTGTGTGTGTGTGTGTGTGTGTGTGTGTGTGTGTGTGTGTGTGTGTGTGTGTGTGTGTGTGTGTGTGTGTGTGTGTGTGTGTGTGTGTGTGTGTGTGTGTGTGTTTACATGGCATCTTTGCAGGCACGTGCAGAGACAGGGCTCTAAGCACTGCCCTTTTGCCCTCCTATCAGAAAAGAGCTTTTTCAGATGTTTAATTCATTTATTTTACTTTCAGTGTCTTTTTTTATAGTTATTTTAAATATCAAGGGTTGCCCATGAAACTAGCTAATTTCTTTTTTTATCCTCTGCCCCTATGCACTGCATTCATCCTCCCCCTCCTCCTTGTCCTGCTCCTCCCCCTCCCCCTCCTCATCTACTCCTCCTCCTCCGACTGCGACTCCTCATCTCCTCCTCCTCCTCCTTGTCCTCGTCCTCTTCCTCCAAAATCCTCCTCGTCCTCCTCGTCATCTCCTCCTCCTCCTCCTCCTCGTCCTCGTCCTCTTCCTCCTAATCCTCCTCATCCTCCCCCTGCTCCGACTCCTCATCTCCTCTTACTCCTCCTCCTCCTCTTCCTGCTGCAGAAGCTACTGGTAGTATAAGTAGTTGCATTGGCTACCTTGTTACACTGACTACCTTGTTACACTGACTACCTTGTTACACTGACTACCTTGTTACACTGACTACCTTGGTACACTGACTACCTTGTTACACTGACTACCTTGTGTACTAGTTACATTGTTACAACAGCAGAACAAACGCCAATCACAGGTAAAGACTAGTTACATTGTTACAAAAGCAGAACAAACTTCAATCAGTAAGGACTAGTTACATTGTTACAAAAGCAGAACAAACTTCAATCAGTAAGGACTAGTTACATCGTTACAAAAAGCAGAACAAACTTCAATCAGTAAGGACTAGTTACATCGTTACAACAGCAGAACAAACGCCAATCAGTAAGGACTAGTTACGCTAGGGAGCGTGCTACAAATGTTTTGAAAGATGAGCAGTATGCTAGGTAGCGTGCTACAAATGTGTTGAAAGATGAGCAGTACGCTAGGTAGCATGCTAGAAATGTGTTGAAAGATGAGCAGTACGCTAGGTAGCATGCTAGAAATGTGTTGAAAGATGAGCAGTATGCTAAGTAGCGTGCTAGAAATGTGTTGAAACATAAGCAGAAGAGAATTATGAATGTGGATAAAACGTGTTGTTATTGGGAGCACTTTTTTAACTTTGAGTACTTGCTCCTGCAAAGGTCTACTCAACTCTATGTGTGTGTTTGCGTTTATTTGCGTGAGTGTGTGTGTGTGTGTGTGTTAGTGTGTGTGTGTGTGTTAGTGTGTGTGTGTGTTTTAGTGTGTGTGTGTGTGACTGTTAGTGTGTGTTAGTGTGTGTGAGTGAGTGTGTGTGTGTGTGTTAGCGTGAGTGAGTGTTAGTGTGTGTGAATGTTAGTGTGTGTTAGTGTGTGTGTGTGAGTGTTAGTGTGTGTGAATGTTAGTGTGTGTTAGTGTGTGTGTGTGAGTGTTAGTGTGTGTGAGTGTTAGTGTGTCTGTGAGAGTGTTAGTGTGTGTTAGTGTGTGTGTGTGTTAGTGTGTGTGTGTGTTAGTGTGTCTGTGTGAGTGTCAGTGTGTGTGACTGTTAGTGTGTGTGTGTGTTAGTGTGTCTGTGTGAGTGTTAGTGTGTGTGACTGTTAGTGTGTGTGAGTGAGTGTGTGTGTGAGTAAGTGTTAGTGTGTGCGTGTGCCTCGGTGCGGCGTACGTGCCAGCGCTCTGGCGTGTGTGTGTGTGTGTGTGTGTGTGTGTGTGTGTGTGTGTGTGTGTGTGTGTGTGTGTGTGTGTGTGTGTGTGTGTGTGTGAGATGCTGCTCTCACTCCTCTCACAGAACTGAGGAGCGTGGCTCCAGCCTCTTACTGCAGGCCTGATTGGCCAGGATCATCCTTCACAGGGTACATCCCGAACAGCACCCTATTCCCTATCTAGTGAACTACTTTTGACAGGTCATGTAGGGAATAGGGTGCCGTTTGGGACACAGCAACAGTTTAATCCCGCGTATGCTGCTTCAGTGTGAAGGGTCTTCGTTTTATTTTGATAGCTGCAGGGGGCAGGGAAGCAAAGTCGACGTGTAAAAACCAAAACAAGGTAAGCCTATGTGTTCGTGCTCGGACTGATGAATTGGTAGAGTTTACAGGGTTTAAATATAACATGCACTTTTGATAAACCACTTAGTTCGACGTCTGTGTCTCAATGCCAATCATAGTAATTTACTTCACATTAGCAATAGAAGCAGATTTGTAACAAGATTTGTAATACAGTTTCCTGATTTATGGATCTTTTAAATTGATCAATAATGAATACTAATGACACGGCAGGCATTCAACGAAAACTATATACGATGGTGCCCCGTGTGAGGAGAACGATCCTTTACATTCACGGTGCCCCGTGTGAGGAGAACGATCCTTTACATTCACGGTGCCCCGTGTGAGGAGAACGATCCTTTACATTCACGGTGCCCCGTGTGAGGAGAACGATCCTTTACATTCACGGTGCCCCGTGTGAGGAGAACGATCCTTTACATTCACGGTGCCCCGTGTGAGGAGGACGATCCTTTACATTCACGGTGCCCCGTGTGAGGAGAACGATCCTTTACATTCACGGGGCCCCGTGGGAGGAGGACGATCCTTTACATTCACGGGGCCCCGTGGGAGGAGGACGATCCTTTACATTCACGGGGCCCCGTGGGAGGAGGACGATCCTTTACATTCACGGTGCCCAGTGGGAGGAGGACGATCCTTTACATTCACGGGGCCCAGTGGGAGGAGGACGATCCTTTACATTCACGGGGCCCAGTGGGAGGAGGACGATCCTTTACATTCACGGTGCCCAGTGGGAGGAGGACGATCCTTTACATTCACGGTGCCCAGTGGGAGGAGGACGATCCTTTACATTCACGGTGCCCAGTGGGAGGAGGACGATCCTTTACATTCACGGTGCCCAGTGGGAGGAGGACGATCCTTTACATTCACGGTGCCCAGTGGGAGGAGGACGATCCTTTACATTCACGGTGCCCAGTGGGAGGAGGACAATCATTTACATTCACGGTGCCCAGTGGGAGGAGGACGATCCTTTACATTCACGGTGCCCAGTGGGAGGAGGACGATCCTTTACATTCACGGTGCCCAGTGGGAGGAGGACGATCCTTTACATTCACGGTGCCCAGTGGGAGGAGGACGATCCTTTACATTCACGGTGCCCAGTGGGAGGAGGACAATCCTTTACATTCATGGTGCCCAGTGGGAGGAGGACAATCCTTTACATTCATGGTGCCCAGTGGGAGGAGGACAATCCTTTACATTCATGGTGCCGATTTTTTACAATCCTGTATGCTTTATACTCTTTCTTAAGTCAGTATGACCTGTCCCCCAGACAGGACTCTGACCCCTCCCCCAGGTGGGACTCTGACCACTCCCCCAGGTGGGACTCTGACCCCTCCCCCAGATGGGACTCTGACCCCTCCCCCAGAAGACCTCCCCCAGATGGGACTCTGACCCCTCCCCCAGATGGGACTCTGACCACTCCCCCAGGTGGGACGCTGACCCCTCCCCCAGACGGGACGCTGACCCCTCCCCCAGGTGGGACTCTGACCCCTCCCCCAGGTGGGACTGACCACTCCCCCAGATGGGACTCTGACCACTCCCCCAGGTGGGACTCTGACCCCTCCCCCAGACGGGACTCTGACCCCTCCCCCAGACGGGACGCTGACCCCTCCCCCAGACGGGACTCTGACCCCTCCCCCAGACGGGACTCTGACCCCTCCCCCAGACGGGACTCTGACCCCTCCCCCAGATGGGACTCTGACCCCTCCCCCAGGTGGGACTCTGACCACTCCCCCAGGTGGGACTCTGACCCCTCCCCCAGGTGGGACTCTGACCACTCCCCCAGGTGGGACTCTGACCCCTCCCCCAGACGGGACTCTGACCCCTCCCCCAGATGGGACTCTGACCCCTCCCCCAGGTGGGACTGTGAGCCCTCACCCAGACTGGACTCTGACCTGTCCCCCAGACGGGACTCTGGCCCCTCTCCCCCAGACGGGACTCTGGCCCCTCTCCCCCAGACGGGACTCTGACCCCTCCCCCAGACGGGACTCTGACCCCTCTCCCCCAGACGGGACTCTGACCCCTCCCCCAGATGGGACTCTGACCCCTCTCCCCCAGACGGGACTCTGACCCCTCCCCCAGGTGGGACTCTGACCCCTCCCCCAGATGGGACTCTGACCCCTCCCCCAGGTGGGACTGTGAGCCCTCACCCAGACTGGACTCTGACCTGTCCCCCAGACGGGACTCTGGCCCCTCTCCCCCAGACGGGACTCTGGCCCCTCTCCCCCAGACGGGACTCTGACCCCTCTCCCCCAGACGGGACTCTGACCCCTCCCCCAGATGGGACTCTGACCCCTCCCCCAGGTGGGACTGTGAGCCCTCACCCAGACAGGACTCTGACCTGTCCCCCAGACGGGACTCTGACCCCTCTCCCCCAGACGGGACTCTGACCCCTCTCCCCCAGACGGGACTCTGACCCCTCTCCCCCAGATGGGACTCTGACCCCTCTCCCCCAGACGGGACTCTGACCCCTCTCCCCCAGATGGGAAACTGACACCTTCCCCAGACAGGAGTCTGACACCTCTCTCAGACGGGACTCTGACACCTCTCTCAGACAGGACTCTGACACCTCTCTCAGACAGGACTCTGACACCTCTCTCAGACGGGACTCTGACACCTCTCCCAGACAAGACTATAACAGAATATGTGTGCCTCCTTTTCTGCATCCAACCAGTAGAATGTGGAGTGAACATGAGGTGAGAGGGACATTTGGGAAAAGTACTTGACATGTCAGACAAATGCCAGTATTGTTTTAACCCAGCTTGACTGAAAGACAGAGGCCACAGTCAGCGACAGGTGCCATCTACCCGACCAGCCTACTTCTGGCCCAGTGAAATGTCAATGGTTTTTAACCTCATTGAACAACAGCACAGCGTGTCCACTTGTCTATGAAATTTAAGTAAATGTCAGGCGGCTTTTCACAGCCGAAAGATTCATGAGGGAGTGTGAGAGGGAGGTAGGCCACTCCCCACTGCACTTTAACACACAATATTTTGACTGTGGGAGTCAGCGAGCCAGTATGTTGACAGAGGGAGTCAGCGAGCCACAATGTTGACAGCAGGAGTCAGAGAGCCAGTATGTTGACAGATGGGACACAGCAAGCCAGTATGTTGACAGTGGGAGACTGTATGTTGACAGCAGGAGACCGCGAGCCAGCGGGAGACAGCGAGCCAGTATGTTGCCAGCGGGAGTCAGCGAGCCAGTATGTTGCCAGCGGGAGTCAGCGAGCCAGTATGTTGCCAGCGGGAGTCAGCGAGCCAGTATGTTGCCAGCGGGAGTCAGCGAGCCAGCGGGTATCACGTCCTGACCAGTAAAGGGGTTATTTGTTATTGTAGTTTGGTCAGGACGTGGCGGGGGTATTTGTTTTATATGGTCTGGGGTGTGTGTGTATGTAGAGGGGGTTTGATTTATGTATTCCAGGGTTTTGGTCATTGTTCTATGTTTGTATATTTCTATGTCTGTTCTAGGGTGTTTAGATCTGTGTTTAGGTCATTGGGATTGGGGCCTTCAATTGGAGGCAGCTGTCTATCGTTGCCTCTGATTGAAGTTCCTATAATTAGGAATGTGTTTGTCATGGGAATTGTGGGAGGTTGTTCTTTGTACTGCTGTGTGAGCCTACAAGACTGTTCGTTCGTTCGTTTATTGTTTTGTTTATTAGTCGTGTTCACAATAAAAGTTAAGATGAGCACTCAACCCGCTGCGCCTTGGTTCATTCACTACGACGGCCGTTACAGCGGGAGTCAGCAAGCCAGCGGGAGTCAGAGAGCCAGCGGGAGTCAGCAAGCCAGCAGGAGTCAGAGAGCCAGGGGGAGTCAGCAAGCCAGCGGGAGTCAGAGAGCCAGGGGGAGTCAGAGAGCCAGGGGGAGTCAGCGAGCCAGGGGGAGTCAGCGAGCCAGGGGGAGTCAGAGAGCCAGGGGGAGTCAGAGAGCCAGGGGGAGTCAGAGAGCCAGGGGGAGTCAGCGAGCCAGGGGGAGTCAGCGAGCCAGGGGTAGTCAGAGAGCCAGGGGGAGTCAGCAAGCCAGCGGGAGTCAGCAAGCCAGCGGGAGTCAGCAAGCCAGCGGGAGTCAGAGAGCCAGGGGGAGTCAGAGAGCCAGGGGGAGTCAGCGAGCCAGCGGGAGTCAGAGAGCCAGGGGGAGTCAGCGAGCCAGGGGGAGTCAGCGAGCCAGCAGGAGTCAGAGAGCCAGGGGGAGTCAGCGAGCCAGCAGGAGTCAGAGAGCCAGGGGGAGTCAGAGAGCCAGGGGGAGTCAGAGAGCCAGGGGGAGTCAGAGAGCCAGGGGGAGTCAGAGAGCCAGGGGGAGTCAGAGAGCCAGGGGGAGTCAGAGAGCCAGGGGGAGTCAGCGAGCCAGCAGGAGTCAGAGAGCCAGGGGGAGTCAGCGAGCCAGCAGGAGTCAGAGAGCCAGGGGGAGTCAGAGAGCCAGCGGGAGTCAGAGAGCCAGGGGGAGTCAGCGAGCCAGGGGGAGTCAGAGAGCCAGGGGGAGTCAGAGAGCCAGGGGGAGTCAGAGAGCCAGGGGGAGTCAGAGAGCCAGGGGGAGTCAGAGAGCCAGCAGGAGTCAGAGAGCCAGGGGGAGTCAGCGAGCCAGGGGGAGTCAGAGAGCCAGCGGGAGTCAGAGAGCCAGGGGGAGTCAGAGAGCCAGGGGGAGTCAGAGAGCCAGGGGGAGTCAGAGAGCCAGGGGGAGTCAGAGAGCCAGGGGGAGTCAGCGAGCCAGGGGGAGTCAGCAAGCCAGCGGGAGTCAGCGAGCCAGGGGGAGTCAGCAAGCCAGCAGGAGTCAGAGAGCCAGGGGGAGTCAGCGAGCCAGCAGGAGTCAGAGAGCCAGGGGGAGTCAGCAAGCCAGCAGGAGTCAGAGAGCCAGGGGGAGTCAGCAAGCCAGCAGGAGTCAGAGAGCCTGTATGTTGACAGCGGGAGTCAGCGAGCCAGTGTGTTTACAGCGGAAGTCAGCGAGCCTGTATGTTGACAGCGGGAATCAGCGAGCCTGTATGTTGACAGCGGGAGTCAGCGAGCCTCTATGTTGACAGCGGGAGTCAGCGAGCCAGTGTGTTTACAGCGGAAGTCAGCGAGCCTGTATGTTGACAGCGGGAATCAGCGAGCCTGTATGTTGACAGCGGGAATCAGCGAGCCTGTATGTTGACAGCGGGAATCAGCGAGCCTGTATGTTGACAGCGAGAGTCAGCGAGCCTGTATGTTGACAGCGGGAGTCAGCGAGCCTCTATGTTGACAGCGGGAGTCAGCGAGCCTGTATGTTGACAGCGGGAATCAGCGAGCCTGTATGTTGACAGCGGGAATCAGCGAGCCTGTATGTTGACAGCGGGAGTCTGCGAGCCTGTATGTTGACAGCGGGAGTCTGCGAGCCTGTATGTTGACAGCGGGAGTCAGCGAGCCAGTATGTTGACAGCGGGAGTCAGCGAGCCAGTATGTTGACAGCGGGAGTCAGCGAGCCAGTATGTTGACAGCGGGAATCAGCGAGCCTGTATGTTTACAGCGGGAGTCAGAGATCTAGGGGGAGTCAGTGAGCCGTTAATCTTTGCTCTGTTAATCTTTTCCTCGATCCTGACTAGTGTCCCCGTCCCTGCCACTGAAAAACCTCTCAACAGCATGATTCTGCCACCACCATGCTTCAATTTTGGTTTCATCAGACCAGAGAATCTTGTTTCTCATGGTCTGAGAGTCTTTAGGCAAACTCCAAGTGGGTTATCATGTGCCTTTTACTGAGGATTGGCTTCCGCCAGGCCACTCTACCTTAAAGGCTGTATTGGTGGAGTGCTGCAGAGATGGTTGTCCCTAGAGCTCTGTCAGAGTGACCATCGGGTTCTTGGTCACCTACCTGAACAAGGCCCTTCTCCCACGATTGCTCAGTTTCGCCTGACGGCCAGCTCTAGGAAGTGTGCTAACTGTGCTAATGTTGGAGTCTAAAAATAAATTATTCCATCTGCTCACCAACCAGGCTGCCGTTAGTAGGCTTTATTGTAAGGCCTTCTGCTCCTGGTGAAACAGCTAGTAGGTTACATTACAAGGCACTCTGGTTTGTAACACAGCTCTCAAAGCTCTCCGAACCTTCTAGAAATCTATTTTATGAGAATGACTGAATTATGCTTTTGTCCTTGTGACGGTTGGCGTCCAGGTGAAGACATAGTCTAATGAAGTATGCCATTACAAGCAATGCTAACTCACAGATAGATATTGTGTTGCTGTATGTTGTGGCTGGAGTTGACCTCAGATTCTTTACTGTGTTTGTGATGCTGAATTCTTGTCGTTGGGCTATAAATGTTGTTTCTGTTAGGAAGGATATCAGTGAACACAGAGAGCAGACAATGTCATGGCCTCTGGTGTTGTATTTCACATTGCACCATCAGCTCTACAGCCAATGGCAGGACATAAACAGATCAGACACAGTTAAACCAGATATCCATCAATACAATGGATCTTCTCAATCGTTCTAAGGTTAAGGCGCTATAAGGCTATTATTACTGTTATAAGCTATTATATGGCTATTATTACTGTTATAAGCTATTATATGGCTATTATTACTGTTCCAAGCTATTATAAGGCAATTATTACTGTTATAAGCTATTATAAGGCTATTATTACTTTTATAAGCTATTATAAGGTTATTATTACTGTTATAAGCTATTACAAGGTTGTTATTACTGCTATGAGCTATTATAAGGCTATTATTACTGTTTTGAGCTATTATAAGGCTATTATTACTGTTATAAGCTATTATAAGGTTATTATTACTGTTATAAGCTATTACAAGTTATTTATTAATGCTATGAGCTATTATAAGACTGTTATTAAAGTCTATTATTGTTGTTAGGTTACAGTAATAATGGCATGATTTGAAACCATATGATAGCACTGAAACATTTCCATGAGAAGGATTGTATGAGAGGGGAATCAGGATCCCTTGGCATATACATGAAGAAATGCTAAACAAACAGAATTAAATGTAATACAGCCCCTTTGGACTAGCTGTTATTTTGAAATGAAACACAAATCAATATTCCCATACAGGCTTTGAGCTGTAAACAGTGGCAGAAATGAAGACTGTGCAAAATGTAATAGTAGCAAATGAAAAAAGACCACAATGCAATTCTCTGATTACCACACATTTGTCAAAGACACTCAGCGGTAATGGTCCTCTTCTCTTTCACACAACGTTATTTGAAAGTCATGGCCGTCAACAATGCTGTCGAAATACACACTTGGACTAGTGCTGTGTGTTGCAGTCACGGAGCATTGTACTGAGTCTGAGCTATAACAACAGAATATTGTAAAAGGGTAAGAAAAGGAGAGTAAGTTACTGTACCGCACCCGGCATGGTTCACTGGTTCTAACAGCAGAAACCAACAATACAGAACACAAGTAAACTACTGTACTAGACCAGACATATTGTTCTGCTGTTACAACATGGCAGGGGACTCAACAAAAGTGCATGAAAAAGACAGCATCTTGATCAGATATATATGCTCAAACTGCATCCCCAGTTTAATGTAGTGAGCACGTGACAAAGGTGAATGCATTTAGCTAACACAAAGAATACTTCAAAGTAGATATATGATATGTTTAATGACTACAAAAAGGGATGGACGATAGACGGGTGTATAAAAGGATGGATGATAGATGGGTGTATAAAGAGATGGATGATAGATGGGTGTATAAAGAGATGGATGATAGATGGGTATAGAAAGGGATGGATGATAGATTGGTGTATGGATGATAAATTGGAGTTTAAAGGGATGGATGATAGATTGGTGTATGGATGGATGATAGATGGGTGTATGGATGATAGATGGGTATAGAAGGGATGGATGATAGATGGGTATAGAAAGGGATGGATGATAGATTGGTGTATGGATGGATCATATATGGGTGTATGGATGATAAATTGGAGTTTAAAGGGATGGATGATAGATGGGTTCATAAAGGGATGGATGATAGATGGGTGTATGGATGGATGATAGATGGGTGTATGGATGATAGATTGGAGTTTAAAGGGATGGATGATAGATGTGTGTTTGGATGATAGATGGGTTTATAAAGGGATGGATGATAGATGTGTGTATGGATGGATTATAGATGGATGTATGGATGATAGATTGGAGTTTAAAGGGGTGGATGATAGATGTGTGTATGGATGATAGATTGGTGTAGGGATGGATGATAGATGTGTGTATGGATGATAGATTGGTGTATGGATGGATGATAGATGGGTGTATGGATGGAGACTGTGGGGTACCGATGCACACATCAATATTCGACATCAGACATGCTGACGATTGGTCAGTAGTCTTTTAGAATGTTTGTTCTGTAATGACACACTCTTCAGTCAGCGGACCAGTCAACCATACAGCAGGTCCGTATTTAACAGTCTATAGGAACAACAGAAAGCCCTTGAAAACCCATTCACATAAAATTACCACTTACCTATAATGTTAGCGACACAGTATGGATTCTAACTGCTAAAACACCTCTCCTCCTCTGATTGATCTGGAGAGATATGTAAATATATGACATTCTAGTTCAGAGAAGAACCAAACCTGTATTTTACATAACCCGCAAAATTATATGATATTTAAAGAGATAGGGCAGTGTGACGTTTCACTAATATACGATTCTGTAATCCGTCATGAATGTGTACCATTAAAGTCATCCTACTTTAGTTTCAACATTACTCCAAAGGTCAAAGTATAATGACTGTTATTCAATATGAGGATTTTTTTTTTGGTTTGTTTTTAATGTCATATTCAAATTCATCTGCATATGAAAAAAAGTCTTATTTCTGTGAGAGATTTATACCACAGACTGAACCAATCCCTCTCAGGTGTTGTTTATCCTTTGAGCCGGGTAGAGGAGAGAGAGGAAACTCTAGTTGTTTAAGAGCGCAATCAAAAATCACAGAGATCTACAGTCAGGTCCAAAATTATCGGCACCCCTGATAAAGATGAGCAAAAAAGACTTTAACATGAATAATACAAATATTGAGCTGTAATATATCTCTGAAATTTTTGGGGAAATTATATTATTTTAAACAAATACGATTGCTCAGATAAAGAGATTTCGTGAAACAATTAAAATTTTATTTTCCCAAAATTATAGGGGTCAAAATTGATTGGCAACCCTTTTTTTCCAATAACTTTTAATACCTCACCTTGAGTGGATAACGACATTGAGCCTTTTTCTAAAATGTTTTATGAGATTGGAGAACACATTGGGAGGGATCTTGACCATTCCGCCATACAAAATCTTTCCAGATACTTGATATTCTTCGTCTGCGCTAAAGGACTGCCCTCCTCAATTCAAACCACAGGTTTTTCAATGGGGTTCAAATCCGGATACTGATATGGCCATTGCAAAATGTTGATTATGTGATCAATTAACCATTTCTTTGTGGATTTTGATTTGTGCTCGTTTTTGTTGTCTTGCTGGAAGATTCACAGTTTCAGAATCCTGGCAGAGGCAACCAGGTTTTTGTCTAAAATGTTTTTTTCATAAACAACAACTGGTGTGCTGCAATTGGTGAAGGAAATCTCAAGCTTTTTCTCACCTGATATAGAATACCTCATGGTAAACTGTAGACCCTATAATCTACCTGATATAGAATACCTCATGGTAAACTGCAGACCCTATAATCTACCTGATATAGAATACCTCATGGTAAACTGTAGATCCTATAATCTACCTGATATAGACCCTTTAATCTACCTGATATAGACCCTATAATCTACCTGATATAGAATACCTCATGGTAAACTGTAGATCCTTTAATCTACCTGGTATAGACCCTTTAATCTACCTGATATAGAATACCTCATGGTAAACTGTAGACCCTATAATCTACCTGATATAGACCCTTTAATCTACCTGATATAGAATACCTCATGGTAAACTGTAGACCCTATAATCTACCTGATATAGATCCTTTAATCTACCTGATATAGAATACCTCATGGTAAACTGTAGACCCTATAATCTACCTGATATAGACCCTTTAATCTACCTGATATAGAATACCTCATGGTAAACTGTAGCCATCCTGTTGACCCATCTACCTGGTATAGACCCTTTAATCTACCTGATATAGAATACCTCATGGTAAACTGTAGATCCTATAATCTACTTGATATAGACCCTTTAATCTACCTGATATAGACCCTTTAATCTACCTGATATAGAATACCTCATGGTAAACTGTAGATCCTTTAATCTACCTGATATAGACCCTTTAATCTACCTGATATAGACCCTTTAATCTACCTGATATAGAATACCTCATGGTAAACTGTAGATCCTTTAATCTACCTGATATAGATCCTTTAATCTACCTGATATAGAATACCTCATGGTAAACTGTAGACCCTATAATCTACCTGATATAGAATACCTCATGGTAAACTGTAGACCCTTTAATCTACCTGATATAGAATACCTCATGGTAAACTGTAGATCCTATAATCTACTTGATATAGACCCTTTAATCTACCTGATATAGACCCTTTAATCTACCTGATATAGAATACCTCATGGTAAACTGTAGACCCTATAATCTACCTGATATAGAATACCTCATGGTAAACTGTAGATCCTATAATCTACTTGATATAGACCCTTTAATCTACCTGATATAGACCCTTTAATCTACCTGATATAGAATACCTCATGGTAAACTGTAGATCCTTTAATCTACCTGATATAGAATACCTCATGGTAAACTGTAGATCCTTTAATCTACCTGATATAGAATACCTCATGGTAAACTGTAGATCCTTTAATCTACCTGATATAGAATACCTCATGGTAAACTGTAGACCCTATAATCTACCTGATATAGACCCTTTAATCTACCTGATATAGAATACCTCATGGTAAACTGTAGACCCTTTAATCTACCTGATGTAGACCCTTTAATCTACCTGATATAGAATACCTCATGGTAAACTGTAGACCCTATAATCTACCTGATATAGACCCTTTAATCTACCTGATATAGACCCATACCCTCACCTGGCCTCAAAACTGTAGATCCTTTAATCTACCTGATATAGAATACCTCATGGTAAACTGTAGATCCTTTAATCTACCTGATATAGAATACCTCATGGTAAACTGCAGACCTTTTTTATCTACCAAGATAATTCTCATCAGTAATTATCACGAATGTCTACATTCCTCCACAACCAACAACACTCTGGCACTCAACAAGCTGTATGGGGCCATAAATAAACAAGAAACCGCTCACCCAAAGGCAGTATTTCTGGTGGGCGGAGATTGTAATTTGGGTAGACTTAAAATGGTCCTAGCCATGGGTTGCCCAGCATTTAAGAACTCCCAAACAATCAAAATTCCTTTTATGCTCACTTCGAGGAATACAACACTGTGCCTTGTATGAAAGCCCCCTTTCCGGATGACTGTGTTATCTCGCTCTCCATGGCCGATGTGAACAAATCATTTAAACAGGTTAACACTCTCAAGGCTGCTGGGCCAGATGGAATACCAGGGTGTGTTCTCAAAGCATGCGCAGACCAGCTGGTAGGTGTCTTTACAGACATTTTAAATCTCTCCTTGTCCCAGTCTATAGTACGAACATGTTTCAAGCTGACCCCCATTGTCCCTGCTCCCAAAAAATCCAAGGTAACCTGCCTAAATGACTATCGCCCTATAGAACTCAAATCTTTGATTATGAAGTGCTTTGAAAGGCTGGTCATGACACACAACACCATCAGTCCCCTCCAAGCTCATCACCAAACTAGGGACCCTGGAACTGAACCTGTCACGGTCGTCGTCGGTTAAGGAGGACCAAAACGCAGCAGGAATGTTGATGCTCATCTTGTGTATTTATTTACAAACTAAGTGAACACCAAAACAACAAAACGAAACGAACTTACGAACAACGAAAAACAGTCTTGAAAGGCACACTCAGCAAAACAAGAAACAATCTCCCACAAATACACAGACAAACATACCCAACTAATATAGGACTTCCAATCAAAGGCAACACCACACAGCTGCCTCCAATTGGAAGTCCACCACAATTAACTCAACATAGAAACAGATTACCTAGACTAAACATAGAATTACATAAACAAGGAACAGTGCCCAAAAACCCCGGAATACATAAATCAAATGCCCTTTTAGAAAAAACACCACCCCGAACCACATAAACCAAATACCCTCTGCCACGTCCTGACCAAACTACAATAACAATTAATCCTTATACTGGCCAGGACGTGACAGAACCCCTACGTCTGCAACTGGATCCTGGACGTCCTGACGGGTCGGCCGGCCCCAGGTGGTGAGGGTAGGCAACAACACCTCTGTCACGCTGACCCTCAACAGAGGGGCTTCTCAGGGGTGTGTGCTTAGTCCCCTCCTATACTCCCTTTTCACCCATGACTGTTTGGCCACGTACGACTCCAACACCATCATGAAGTTTGCAGACGACACGACGGTGGTAGGGCCTGATCACAGACGGCGATGAGTCAGCCTACAGGGAGGAGGTCAGAGACTTGGCATTGTGGTGCCACGACAACAACCTCTCCCTCAACGTCAGAAAGACCAAGGAGCTGATCGTGGACCACAGGAGAAAGAAGGGAGAGCACGCCCCCATCCACATCAACAGGGCTGTTGTGGAGCGGGTCGAGAACTTCAAGTTCCTTGGCGTCCACATCACTAAGGACTTAACATGGTCCACACACACCTGGCCACTCGTGAAGAGGGCACGGCAGTGCCTCTTCCCCCTCGGGAGGTTGAAAAGATTTGGTGACAGTACCCCCCCCTAAAGGTGCTAACCCCGGAAGCACCTCAAAAATAACAAAAACCCCAACAGATCCTCAAAAAGTTCTACAGCTGCGCCATCGAGAGCATCTTGACTGTCTGCGTCACCGCTTGGTATGGAAATTGACCTCCCTTGACTGCAAAGCGCTACAGCCCAGTACATCATTGGTGGCAAATTCAATGCCATCCAGGACCTCTATGTCAAGCGGTGTCAGACGAAGACCCGAAAAATTGCCAAAGACTCTAGCCACCCAAGCCATAGACTGTTCACTCTGCAACCCTCCGGCAAACGGTACCAGAGCATCGGCTCTTGGGCCAACAGGCTCTAAGACAGCTTCTAGCGCCAAGTCCTAAGACTGCCAAATGGCCAGACTGCCAAACGGCCAGACTACTAAATGGCCAGAATGCTAAATAGTCAATTAATGGTACCTGAACTATCTTGCACTGAACTTACGCACACTAGACTATATATACACACTCACTAGACTATATATACACACTATATACACACTCACTAGACTATATATACACACTATATACACACTTTATACACACCATATACACACTCACTAGACTATATATACATACTATATACACACTCACTAGACTATATATACACACTATATACACACTCACTAGACTATATATACACACTATATACACGCTCACTAGACTATATATACACACTATATACACACTCACTATACTATATATACACAATATATACAAATCAAATCAGATTTATTTATATAGCCCTTCTTGCATCATCTGATATCTCAAAGTGCTGTACAGAAACCCAGCCTAAAACCCCAAACAGCAAGCAATGCAGGTGTAGAAGCACGGTGGCTAGGAAAAACTCCCTAGAAAGGCCAAAACCTAGGAAGAAACCTAGAGTGGAACCAGGCTATGAGGGGTGGCCAGTCCTCTTCTGGCTGTGCCGGGTGGAGATTATAACAGAACATGGCCAAGATGTTCAAATGTTCATAAATGACCAGCATGGTCAAATACTAATAATCACAGTAGTTGTCGAGGGTGCAACAAGTCAGCACTTCAAGAGTAAATGTCAGTTGGCTTTTTCTACCGCTCCTGCTGTCTCTAGAGAGTTGAAAACAGCAGGTCTGGGACAGGTAGCACGTCCGGTGAACAGGTCAGGGTTCCATAGCCGAAGGCAGAGCAGTTGAAACTGGAGCAGCAGCACGGCCAGGTGGACTGGGGACAGCAAGGAGTCATCATGCCAGGTGGGTCCTGAGGCATGGTCCTAGGGCTCAGGTCCTCCGGAGAGAGAAAGAAAGAAAGAGAGAAAGAGAGAATTAGAGAGAGCATACTTAAATTCACACAGGACACCGGAAAAGACAGGAGAAATACTCCAGATTTAACAGACTGACCCTAGCCCCCCGACACATAAACTACTGCAGCATAAATACTGGAGGCTGAGACAGGAGGGGTCAGGAGACACTGTGGCCCCATCCGATGATACACCCGGACAGGGCCAAACAGGCAGGATATAACCCCGTACACACTCACTAGACTATATATACACACTATATACACACTCACTAGACTATATATATATATACACTATATACACACTCACTAGACAATATATACACACTATATACACACTCATAGACTATATATACACACTCACTAGACTATATATACACACTATATATACACACTCACTAGACTATATATACACACTCACTAGACTATATATACACACTATATATACACACTCACTAGACTATATATACACACTATATATACACTCACTAGACTATATATACACACTAACTAGACTATATATAGACACTATATATACACACTCACTAGACTATATATACACACTATATACACACTCACTAGACTATATATACACACTATATATACACTCACTAGACTATATATACACACTATATATACACTCACTAGACTATATATACACACTATATACACACTCACTAGACTATATATACACACTATATACACACTCACTAGACTATATATACACACTATATATACATTCATTAGACTAGATATACACACTATATACACACTCACTAGACTATATATACACACTATATACACACTCACTAGACTATATATACACACTATATACACACTCACTAGACTATATATACACACTATATATACATTCATTAGACTATATATACACACTATATACACACTCACTAGACTATATATACACACTATATATACACTCACTAGACTATATATTCACTCTATATACACACTCACTAGACTATATATTCACACTATATACACACTCACTAGACTATATATACACACTCACTAGACTAAATATACACACTATATATACATACTCACTAGACTATATATACACACTCACTAGACTATATATACACACTATATATACACACTCACTAGACTATATATACACACTATATATACACTCACTAGACTATATTTACACACTAACTAGACTATATATAGACACTATATATGCACACTCACTAGACTATATATACACACTATATACACACTCACTAGACTATATATACACACTATATATACACTCACTAGACTATATATACACACTATATATACACTCACTAGACTATATATACACACTATATACACACTCACTAGACTATATATACACACTATATACACACTCACTAGACTATATATACACACTATATATACATTCATTAGACTAGATATACACACTATATACACACTCACTAGACTATATATACACACTATATACACACTCACTAGACTATATATACACACTATATACACACTCACTAGACTATATATACACACTATATATACATTCATTAGACTATATATACACACTATATACACACTCACTAGACTATATATACACACTATATATACACTCACTAGACTATATATTCACACTATATACACACTCACTAGACTATATATTCACACTATATACACACTCACTAGACTATATATACACACTCACTAGACTATATATACACACTATATATACACTCACTAGACTATATATTCACACTATATACACACTCACTGGACTATATATTCACACTATATACACACTCACTAGACTATATATACACACTCACTAGACTATATATACACACTATATACACACTCACTAGACTATATATACACACTATATACACACTCACTAGACTATATATACACACTATATACACACTCACTAGACTATATATACACACTATATACACACTCACTAGACTATATATACACACCATACACTCACTCACACATTGACATCCACACAAATCCCTCACACATTCAAACACTACATATGCACGCACGCACACACACCCAGACACAGACATGCACACACACGCGCACACACACACACACACATGCGCACACACGCACACACACACACACACACACACACACACACACACACACACACACACACACACACACACACACACACACACATACACACACACACACACACACACACACACACACACACATACACACTATATACACACTCACTAGACTATATATACACACTATATACACACTCACTAGACTATATATACACACTATATACACACTCACTAGACTATATATACACACTATATACACACTCACTAGACTATATATACACAATGTATACACACTCACTAGACTATATATACACACCATACACTCACTCACACATTGACATCCACACAAATCCCTCACACATTCAAACACTACATATGCACGCACGCACGCACACACACCCAGACACAGACATGCACACACACGCGCACACACACATGCGCGCACACCACACACACACACACACACACACACACACACACACACACACACACACACACACACACACACACACACACACACACACACACACACACGGGGGCTGCTGAGGGGAGCACTGCTCATAATAATGGCAGGAGTGCAGCGAATGGAATGGCGGCGAACACATAGAAACCATGTCTTATTCCACTCCAGCCATTACCATGAGCCTCCAGCCATTACCATGAGCCTCCAGCCATTACCATGAGCCTCCAGCCATTACCATGAGCCTCCAGCCATTACCATGAGCCTCCAGCCATTACCATGAGCCTCCAGCCATTACCATGAGCCTCCAGCCATTACCATGAGCCCGTCCTCCCCAAGTATGGTGCCGCCAAACTCCTGTGACGCACTCACACACTCTTACACTCATCATTTGCTGCTGCTACTCTGTTCTTTATTTTACTCTTATTATTATCTATCCTGATGCCTGGTCACTTTACCCTGCCTTCATGTACATATCTACCTCCAAATACCTTATTATTGTCTATCCTGATGTCTAGTCACTTTACCCTGCCTTCATGTACACATCTACCTCAAATACCTTATTATTATCTATCCTGATGCCTAGTCACTTTACCCTGCCTTCATGTACATATCTACCTCCAAATACCTTATTATTATCTATCCTGATGCCTAGTCACTTTACCCTGCCTTCATGTACATATCTACCTCCAAATACCTTATTATTGTCTATCCTGATGCCTAGTCACTTTACCCTGCCTTCATGTACATATCTACCTCCAAATACCTTATTATTATCTATCCTGATGCCTAGTCACTTTACTCTGCCTTCATGTACATATCTACCTCAAATACCTTATTATTGTCTATCCTGATGTCTCGTCACTTTACCCTGCCTTCATGTACATATCTACCTCCAAATACCTTATTATTGTCTATCCTGATGCCATAACTTCATGATTAATTAACATTAAAAAAATGTAAAGCCCAAAATCTGTCGTTTCTATGTCAAACGGTTTTGTTATATTTTTGTCTTCTTTGTATATAAAGTGTAATATTGGGATGCAAACTCCAAATGTAATACATTTCTACTCTATATCTGACATGGTACAGGTGTCTTATTTGATTTTTTTAAGCCCATAACCATGTGAGTGAGGTGTATACGTTTGTTTCAAAGTACATTTGTTTTAAGACTACCAAGAAACACTCTGATTTAGCCCACTGCAGTAAAAGACTAAACGGTCATTTGGCACATGGATTGAACCTGCTGTTATTGTCAAATGACATGGAAATAGAGAACTTTAGACGATGTGTCAAAAGAAAGATGCATTTGCAGAAAATAACCCGACATCTACTGTACAGTATAATACGGTAGTGGATCTTTGATATTTTGGGTCTATTTTAGTTCCGCTGGTCCTGTGGCCCTTGCAGGATCGGGCCCCATGACAAAAAGAGAACGTTTTTAGGAACTAAGTCGTGATCTCAGCTTACTGTTGAGAGTTAGAATAGTAAAATACACAAGGTGCAATTAATAAATGTGTAGTCAGTCAATTAGCCCATGTCAGTATTTTTTTTAGATTGGTAAATTAGTCTAACCAGCTATCTAAACTTGTGGTAATTATGGTAAAACTATCTACCGGGCACAAAGGGCATTTGCTCCATTGATTTTGTTAGTCACACTCACTCTCACTCTCCATATTATATTAACATGGCGCATAAGTCATGGCACAATTTGTAGAACTGCAGGAAATGAGCTTTCAAACTGGCAAAAGTGTAATGATTAATTTAATTCAAGTCTTCACACTTTAAAAACCTGCAATTTAAATTGAAAAGGGCACAGAGGAAGGATATTGAGGATCTGGAGGAATGTTCTAAGATCCCCCAACAACGTGTTCTCCAATGTCATAAAATATTTATGAAAAAAACGCTCAGTGCCTTTATTCTTGCAAGGTAAGGTATTGAAAGGTATTGAAAGAAGGGGTGCCAATAATTTTGACCCTTATTTTTTTGTGTGTTTAAACAAAATCTCTTTCTCTTAGAACAAAATGATATACTTTCATTTTTTTTTTTGCATACCATTATCTGTATTATTTAACTAATTATTTTAGACTGCACTTATATAGAGCGACATATATTTGCATAGCTCAGAAGCATCTTTAATCTTTTCAGTCAACATGCTTATCTATAATCTCAACTCTCTACTTATTTCATATAACAAACCTACAGCATGTCTGTCTTGTCTTCTTGGTCCGTTTGTGACCCATTTCACACCTCAATTTTTTGTGACCCGTTTCACACCTCAATACTACACAGGAGAGGCGTTTGAATTTTTATATTTATCAAAATATGTTTTTTGGCAGAAATTCCTTCTGGAACATTTGAACTTTCATGTGCCTTAATATCAAACGTGTATGCCATTTGTAAATAGGAATACAATTGTTAAATTACTAGCTTAGTTGGTTTAGCCACGGAAAAATACAGGAACCTTCCTGATAGCCATGATTGGCTGAGATAATGGATGGGCTGGACATGTCGAGAGATGAGTTCGGACTGGTCTACCATGTAGCATGCTTCTGTCTATAACATGAGCTGCTCAGTGTGTGTGGATCATCCTTTTTACCGTGGCTTTAAAAAATATATATTTCATGAAGAACTGAAGAAGTTTTGCTGGACTACTTTCTGGAGAACGATCGTGCCATGCTGACTCTCTCTGATGCTATATATAAATCAGACAATGAGGAAATTCCTGATTTAGGTAAAATACTTTTCATTGAACCAGACATTGTAGGGTCTTCTGATGACAGTGGTGAGGAAGAAACTGTGTCGTTGTCACGGAAGAAGTAGACTGAGTTTTGAAATCAGCGGAATGCCCGGTGGAAGGAGATAAATTATTACCAAATGCTGAGAGAAACATAAAGAAAACACAGATGGCTGTTGTTTAAGACACATGTCTCATCTTCAAACTAAGGGCAACCATGGAATCCATGATATAGAAGTGTTCATCCATGTCTACAGTTGAGTCTAGCTAAATTTTCAGATATTATACATTTCTAATTTAGTCAGAAAGTCATTTTAATTGCAAGTTAAACTGTACTGTTAGCTAGCTACCTAACGTTAGCTGGCTGGCTCGCTAGCTAACATTACGTGTATGATCTGTGTAGTAATATTATCAGTACCTCAGAAAGCTAATTGCATTGCTAGTTATAGCCTAATGTTAGCTACCTAGCTAACAATGAAACTAGTTGATTAGATTTAGCTACCTGCAGAGTCATGCATGGTAATATTGCAGTGTTTAAAACACCTGGGAACTCTGAAAAATATGAGGTCAAATCATGACATTAGTGATTTTCAGATCGGAAAGTCAGAGCTCAAGAAAGACGCTTGAGTTCCCCAGTTGGAATTCCGAGTTGGATGACCGTTCAGAAATATTTTTCCTAGTCGGAGCTCGTTTTTTTTCCTGAGTTCCCAGTTGTTTTGAACTCACTGAAGTCGGAAGATGGATATTTGCCGAGTTCCAAGTTGTTTTGAATGCGGCATTAGAGTTTGGATTATGTTTCATTGTTTAGCTAACTAGCTCCACTATGAAAGTAGCATGTGACAAATAAACGTACATTTTATTTGATGTAGTGTGTGTTTACCAGAGACGGTAATGTGAAGAACAACATGACCTGCGCCAAAGTCAGATTAGGATATAGACCAAGGACTAAATAAACGTTTATTTTTACTACTACTTTTTGCTACTACCTTCACCACTTTTAGTCTTAATCTTTGGATGTTTTCTACACTATGAATCCTTAAAGAGATGGCTGGGGCTAAGGCTTAAGAGAGTGTGAACGATGCTGAATGGGTGTAGACAAAGAAGAGCTCTCCAGTAGGTGTACCAAAACATTCATTGGCCATTGTTTTAAAAGTCTGGATACAAGTTTATCAACTTTCAAAGCAGAATTACTTTGCCATTGTTCCTCATCTGCAGTGTATGATGAAGGCAATTAATACAATCCGATATTACTTTATGGGTTCAGCCATCCACTGTGTCCCACCCAGGCAATCAAACTATAAACAAACCCTTGGAGAGATAATTAAAATACATTCCCAGGAAAGCAAAGTAGCCCTAACCTGATCCCAACTACAGCAGCAAATCAACTGTTATGATGTCTCCTCTCCCCTGAGTCAAAGCTAACCTGATCCCAACTACAGCAGCAAATCAACTGTTATGACATCACCTCTCCCCTGTGTGAGGCGGTGCTGTCTCCTCTCCCCTGTGTGAGGCGGTGCTGTCTCCTCTCCCCTGTGTGAGGCGGTGCTGTCTCCTCTCCCCTGTGTGAGGCGGTGCTGTCTCCTCTCCCCTGTGTGAGGCGGTGCTGTCTCCTCTCCCCTGTGTGAGGCGGTGCTGTCTCCTCTCCCCTGTGTGAGGCGGTGCTGTCTCCTCTCCCCTGTGTGAGGCTGGTGCTGTCTCCTCTCCCCTGTGTGAGGCGGTGCTGTCTCCTCTCCCCTGTGTGAGGCGGTGCTGTCTCCTCTCCCCTGTGTGAGGCTGGTGCTGTCTCCTCTCCCCTGTGTGAGGCGGTGCTGTCTCCTCTCCCCTGTGTGAGGCTGGTGCTGTCTCCTCTCCACTTGTAAGGCGGTGCTGTCTCCTTCCCCTGTGTCAGGCCGGTGCTGTCTCCTCTCCCCTGTGTGAGGCTGGTGCTGTCTCCTCTCCCCTGTGTGAGGCGGTGCTGTCTCCTCTCCCCTGTGTGAGGCGGTGCTGTCTCCTCTCCCCTGTGTGAGGCGGTGCTGTCTCCTCTCCCCTGTGTGAGGCGGTGCTGTCTCCTCTCCCCTGTGTGAGGCTGGTGCTGTCTCCTCTCCACTTGTAAGGCGGTGCTGTCTCCTTCCCCTGTGTCAGGCCGGTGCTGTCTCCTCTCCCCTGTGTGAGGCGGTGCTGTCTCCTCTCCCCTGTGTGAGGCGGTGCTGTCTCCTCTCCCCTGTGTGAGGCGGTGCTGTCTCCTCTCCCCTGTGTGAGGCTGGTGCTGTCTCCTCTCCCCTGTGTGAGGCGGTGCTGTCTCCTCTCCCCTGTGTGAGGCGCTGCTGTCTCCTCTCCCCTGTGTGAGGCGCTGCTGTCTCCTCTCCCCTGTGTGAGGCGCTGCTGTCTCCTTCCCCTGTGTCAGGCCGGTGCTGTCTCCTCTCCACGTGTAGAAAAAACAATAGCATAAAGAAACTAAATATGCTTCTTTGCTTCTCTGCTAACATCTAGGTAGCCAGCAGGCATACCATACCAACTACCAAAATAATGGAAACTCTTGAGTAAATGAGGGATACAAAGTACTGTATATAAAATCAGGTGCTTCAACACAGGTGTGGTTTCTGAATTAAGAAATGTACATCCCATCATGCTTAGGGTCATGTATAAAATACTGGGCAGGACATTCTTTTGGTCATTCTTTTGGCTACCATGGCTTCCATAGGATGACAGTGCCCCCATCCACTGGGCACGAGTGGTCACTGAATGATTTGATGAGCATGAAAAACGATGTAAACCATATGTTATGACCGTCTCAGACACCAGATCTCAACCCAATTGAACACTTTACGGGAGATTGTGGAGCGGCGCTTGAGACAATCGTTTTCCACCACCATCAACAAAACACCAAACGTTGGAATTTGTCGTGGAAGAATGGTGTCACATCCCTCCAATAGAGTTCCAGACACTTGTAGAATCTATACCAAGGTTCATTGAAGTTGTTCTGGCTCGTGGTGCCCCAACGCCTTATTAAGACACTTTATGTTGGTGTTTCCTTTACTTTGGCAGTTACCCGTAGATAGCATATACTACCCTGCAGCCCGAATACTAATACAAATAGAGTTTTATAGAATTTAATTGAGATACCTGGACCAAGGCTGGCTGGTGGTGGCCCAACGCCTTATTAAGACACTTTATGTTGGTGTTTCCTTTATTTTGGCAGTTACCTGTTGATAGATAAGCTAGCTATTCTAACTTGATTGGTAGCCTGAAATTACTTCTTGTTAGGTTGGGAGATTGGGAACCTATCTGGGCTAGCTAAAGCCAACTACATAAAATTGCTAGGTGGCTTGTAGTATTACAGAGAAACAACAACAATTTGTTTGTTAAAAAAACAAACATTTTTAACGGGACAAATCTGATGAGGCACATGCCTCTGTACTTCCGATTGGCATGAGGCCTCTGAATAATGTAGGCTACAAATACTGTACATGTACTATATCACAACTCACATAACTGATGGTAATCAAGAATAATTACCCAGAGTGCTGTTCAGGTAATAATTCGGTTTTCAAGTTTCTTCAACCGAAGGAAATTTCCTCCACATCACTCAAAAAAATAAAAAAAATAAACAAATACCACTTTTAGAAGCGTTACAGCAGCCTGACTCCTTTAGTTGTGCTAAATAAGCATTTTCAGGTAGTGCTTTTCTGCTTTGCTGCTTTCCGCTTCCCTCAGAGTGTCGAAGGAAGGAAGGGTTGATTCCTGGAGCAAACAGCTCTCAGCAGCTCTGCTTGATTAGGCAGCATTTCACACTTTAATACCAGTTAATGGAGTTTTTTTTACATGTCTGTTTTGCATGCAGCGTATCAGCTCTTGGCCGCCGTGACTGAAAGAGGAGTTTAATAGCTCATCAGCCTTCGCCTGGGTCTCTCTTGACCCCGAGGACGGAGTTTATGTTAACAGTAATTTGGTTAAATGATGTAAGAGGGTTTGTCTTATTGGATTTTTTTTTCATCTGTCAACTGTGTGTGTTTTTTTTTACTCTTAAGCGTTGAAGCTAAGTTTTCACTATTTCATATTTTATAATATAGCATCCACACAATGGCACCTGTGTTTAGCAGTTACACCGACGAGCTGTTACACTGTTGTGTTCATCTCTGGAGTAAAGTGAAGCGTTACAAAATACTAGTTATACATTAAGTTACTAGTGACATACTTCAATTAAGGATAAGATATACAATAAGTTACTAGTGACATACTTCAATTAAGGATAAGATATACAATAAGTTACTAGTGACATACTTCAATTAAGGACACTATATACAATAAGTGACTAGTGACATACTTCAATTAAGGACACTATATACAATAAGTTACTAGTGACATACTTCAATTAAGGACACTATATACAATAAGTTACTAGTGACATACTTCAATTAAGGACAAGATATACAATAAGTTACTAGTGACATACCTGAACCAAGGACAAGATATACAATAAGTACATTAATATTTCAGATATTACACCGGGGCCTATAGGGTTAGTACACTACTTTAGACCAGGGTTAGTACACTACTTTAGACCAGGACCTATAGGGTTAGTGCACTACTTTAGACCAGGGTTAGTACACTACTTTAGACCAGGGTTAGTACACTACTTTAGACCAGGGTTAGTACACTACTTTAGACCAGGGTTAGTACACTACTTTAGACCAGGGCCTATCGGGTTAGTGCACTACTTTACACCGGGGCCTATAGGGTTAGTACACTACTTTAGACCAGGGCCTATAGGGTTAGTACACTACTTTAGACCAGGGTTAGTACACTACTTTAGACCAGGGTTAGTACACTACTTTAGACCAGGGCCTATAGGGTTAGTGCACTACTTTAGACCAGGGCCTATAGGGTTAGTGCACTACTTTAGACCAGGGCCTATAGGGTTAGTGCACTACTTTACACCGGGGCCTATAGGGTTAGTACACTACTTTAGACCAGGGCCTATAGGGTTAGTACACTACTTTAGACCAGGGCCTATAGGGTTAGTACACTACTTTAGACCAGGGCCTATACGGTTAGTGCACTACTTTACACCGGGGCCTATAGGGTTAGTACACTACTTTACACCAGGGCCTATAGGGTTAGTACACTACTTTAGACCAGGGCCTATAGGGTTAGTACACTACTTTAGACCAGGGCCTATAGGGTTAGTACACTACTTTAGACCAGGGCCTATAGGGTTAGTGCACTACTTTAGACCAGGGCCTATACGGTTAGTGCACTACTTTACACCGGGGCCTATAGGGTTAGTACACTACTTTAGACCAGGGCCTATAGGGTTAGTGCACTACTTTACACCGGGGCCTATAGGGTTAGTACACTACTTTAGACCAGGGCCTATAGGGTTAGTACACTACTTTAGACCAGGGCCTATACAGTTAGTGCACTACTTTACACCGGGGCCTATAGGGTTAGTACACTACTTTACACCAGGGCCTATAGGGTTAGTACACTACTTTAGACCACGGCCTATACGGTTAGTGCACTACTTTAGACCAGGGCCTATAGGGTTAGTACACTACTTTTGACTAGGTTCCATAGGGTTCAGTTTAAAAAATAATGCACCATATAGATAATAGTGTACCATTTAGGATTACAACCTATTTTAATTCTACATTTTAAAGTGTCAAATGGTTTTGTGTATGACAAGCGAGTGTAGCTGCTTCTTGCTGCACTCATGGTAAAATGTATAATCCGTTGTCTATTAGTCAGAGATGTTAAAGTGTTGCAGAGAGAGGCACTGGAAATGTTCAGTAGAGGGGATGGAGAGAGAGAACCAGGGAACAAGGGAAAGAGAGAATAGGAAGGGAAGAAAAGTTACCTTTATGGTAAATAGTTAGGAGAAGTGGGGAGGTGTAACCTTCTAGCGTTAGGGTTAGAGTTAGGTGGTATGTACGGAGCCCACGTCCGTTGTGCTTAGGGGACTCGAGTGGCTTCTGAGCGAAGCAGAGGGAGCCTCATCACCATTACCGTCTATGGGCACTAGATAAAAAGTAGTGCACTACGTAGGGAATAGGATGCCATTTGGGATGTACTACGTCTTTTAAAAGTAGCAGGAAGCCTGACAGGCATGTGACTTCAAGCAGCCGTCATTAATTCTCATTTATTCATCTGAGTACACACACACCCCTCTTTTGTTCAGTTACCGATGAAACGCAAACCAATGTATCCAAGGATTCTGCTTCATTAGGTCGATTCAATATTGATGTAGTGTCACTGCAATGTAGATTGCTCTCAGCCCTCCTGTGGAGAATGGAGTTTGTAATGCATTTTCACTGGAATACATTCAGTTCTTCAAAGGAATAGTATCTACACCAATTTAATAGTTTCATATTGAACAGATATTCATTAATTATAGCGTAATGAAGACACAAAGTCATTCTCTCAATTGACTGCTGCTGAGTTTGCCATTTAAAAAAAAAAATTGTTTTTGTTGCAGTACAGTAAACAAACAAGTGGGTTTGCTTTAATATGTGCTGCATTATTTGAGATTGCCTACCATTTGTTCCCCCCCCTCAGAAAACAGAAAATCTTCAATTCGTCAGGGTACGGACCCATGTTGACTCCACTGCTTCCCACAGTTGTTTTGAGTCAGAGGGATGTGCTTTGTGGCGCAGTTGGTATCGCATGGTGCTTACAATGCCAAGGTTGTGGGTTCAATTCCCGCAGGTGGACCAATACAAACAAATAGAAGAATGTATATACTCACTCCTGTAAGTTGCTCTGGATATGAGTGTCTGTTAAACTGTAAACTGGGTGATTGACTGAATCTTGACACACTGAAACTAGTGCACCTGGCATGTATAACCATACCCCATTCGTAGGAACTTAAATCTATTCTCATCAACAAGGGATCATAGCTTTCATCTGGATTCACCTGGTCACTCTCATGGAAAGAGCAGGTGTTCTTAATGTTTTGTCCACTCAGTGTATATGCTTTGAGTTTTGCTCATGTTGCCTTCGCAGTGTAAATGTGCACATTTAAAGTTTGACAGTCATTTCATTTAATTATATCCCCAATGATATGTTTTCGGTCTCCCTGAGTGAAACCTGTCAAATAGGTATATCAGATGGGTCCTGTGACTTTGATCAGACTTCTGTATGTACTTTTTTAGCATATTACTATATTGATCCAACCTGATTATTATTATTATTTTTTTATATATATATTTTTTTATTTCACCTTTATTTAACCAGGTAGGCCAGTTGAGAACAAGTTCTCATTTACTATTGCGACCTGGCCAAGAGAATGCAAAGCAGTTCGACAACATACAACAACACAGAGTTACACATGGAGTAAACAAACATACAGTCAATAATACAGTAGAAAAAAAAGTCTATATACAATGTGTACAAATGAGGTGAGATAAGGGAGGTAAAGGCAAAAAAGGCCAAGGTGATTATGACATATAGGACACTACTAATGACTCTATAAATTAACATTACAGATACAAGTAGCTCTAATGCTACATGCTACACGCTACATGCTACATGCTACATGTATCACCTCAGAAAATGTAAAAGAGGATTTGTTAATTATTTTGTTTATTTCTCGTTCCTTTCAGGTTTCTGGTTGAGTTTTAAAGCAGCAGTCTCAGAGGGTTGGTGTGTTTCTGGTTGAGTTTTAAAGCAGCAGTCTCAGAGGGTTGGTGTGTTTCTGGTTGAGTTTTAAAGCAGCAGTCTCAGAGGGTTGGTGTGTTCAGTGTCACTCTGAGCCGGTTGTACTCGTTGGCACCTGTGGCTGGCAGGGCAGGGTGAGGCAGGACGAGGTGAGCAGGACAGGGTGAGGCAGGGCAGGGTGAGGCAGGGCAGGGTGAGGCAGGGCAGGGTGAGGCAGGACAGGGTGAGGCAGGACGAGGTGAGCAGGACAGGGTGAGGCAGGACAGGGTGAGGCAGGGCAGGGTGAGGCAGGACAGGGTGAGGCAGGACAGGGTGAGGCAGGGCAAGGTGAGGCAGGACAGGGTGAGGCAGGACAGGGTGAGGCAGGACAGGGTGAGGTAAAACACTAGGTGAGAGACCAGGGGTTTGGTTATCATGGTGTCACCGTGGCTGGAAATGAATGACATCACAGCAGTTGGGTGAATGGTGGAGATGACATCACAGCAGTGGGGTGAATGGTGGAGATGACATCACAGCAGCGGGGTACATGGTGGAGATGACATCACAGCAGTGGGGTGCATGGTGGAGATGACATCACAGCAGTGGGGTGCATGGTGGAGATGACATCACAGCAGTGGGGTGCATGGTGGAGATGACATCACAGCAGTGGGGTGAATGGTGGAGATGACATCACAGCAGTGGGATACATGGTGGATATGACATCACAGCAGTGGGGTACATGGTGGAGATGACATCACAGCAGTGGGGTACATGGTGGATATGACATCACAGCAGTGGGGTACATGGTGGAGATGACATCACAGCAGTGGGGTACATGGTGGAGATGACATCACAGCAGTGGAGTGCATGGTGGACATGACATCACAGCAGTGGGGTGCATGGGGGAGATGACATCACAGCAGTGGGGTACATGGTGGAGATGACATCACAGCAGTGGGGTACATGGTGGAGATGACATCACAGCAGTGGGGTGCATGGTGGAGATGACATCACAGCAGTGGGGTGAATGGTGGAGATGACATTACAGCAGTGGGGTGAATGGTGGAGATTACATCACAGCAGTGGGGTGGATGGTGGAGATGACATCACAGCAGTGGGGTGCATGGTGGAGATGACATCACAGCAGTGGGGTACATGGTGGATATGACATCACAGCAGTGGGGTACATGGTGGATATGACATCACAGCAGTGGGGTACATGGTGGAGATGACATCACAGCAGTGGGGTGAATGGTGGAGATGACATCACAGCAGTGGGGTGCATGGTGGATATGAAGTCACAGCAGTGGGGTACATGGTTGAGATGACATCACAGCAGTGGGGTGCATGGTGGAGATGACATCACAGCAGAGGGGTACATGGTGGAGATGATATCACAGCAGTGGGGTGCATGGTGGATTAATGGATGGATATATACCTCCCTGTCAGTGTTAATGGATAGATATATACCTCCCTGTCAGTGTTAGTGGATGGATATATACCTCCCTGTCAGTGTTAATGGATGGATGGATATATACCTCCCTGTCAGTGTTAGTGGATGGATATATACCTCCCTGTCAGTGTTAATGGATGGATATATACCTCCCTGTCAGTGTTAGTGGATGGATATATACCTCCCTGTCAGTGTTAATGGATGGATATATAAATCCCTGTCAGTGTTAGTGGATGGATATATACCTCCCTGTCAGTGTTAATGGATGGATATATACCTCCCTGTCAGTGTTAGTGGATGGATATATACCTCCCTGTCAGTGTTAATGGATGGATATATACCTCCCTGTCAGTGTTAGTGGATGGATATATACCTCCCTGTCAGTGTTAATGGATGGATATATACCTCCCTGTCAGTGTTAATGGATGGATGGATATATATCTCCCTGTCAGTGTTAGTGGATGGATGGATATTTACCTCCCTGTCAGGGTTAATGGATGGATGGATATATACCTCCCTGTCAGTGTAAATGGATGGATGGATATATACCTCCCTGTCAGTGTTAGTGGATGGATATATACCTCCCTGTCAGTGTTAATGGATGGATATATACCTCCCTGTCAGTGTTAGTGGATGGATGGATATATACCTCCCTGTCAGTGTTAGTGGATGGATATATACCTCCCTGTCAGTGTTAGTGCATGGATATATACCTCCCTGTCAGTGTTAATGGATGGATGGATATATACCTCCCTGTCAGTGTTAGTGGATGGATGGATATATACCTCCCTGTCAGTGTTAGTGGATGGATATATACCTCCCTGTCAGTGTTAGTGGATGGATGGATATATACCTCCCTGTCAGTGTTAATGGGTGGATGGATATATACCTCCCTGTCAGTGTTAATGGATGGATGGATATATACCTCCCTGTCAGTGTTAATGGATGGATATATACCTCCCTGTCAGTGTTAATGGATGGATGGATATATACCTCCCTGTCAGTGTTAGTGGATGGATGGATATATACCTCCCTGTCAGTGTTAGTGGATGGATATATACCTCCCTGTCAGTGTTAATGGATGGATGGATATATACCTCCCTGTCAGTGTTAGTGGATGGATGGATATATACCTCCCTGTCAGTGTTAATGGATGGATGGATATATACCTCCCTGTCAGTGTTAGTGGATGGATGGATATATACCTCCCTGTCAGTATTAGTGGATGGATGGATATATACCTCCCTGTCAGTGTTAGTGGATGGATATATACCTCCCTGTCAGTGTTAGTGGATGGATGGATATATACCTCCCTGTCAGTGTTAGTGGATGGATATATACCTCCCTGTCAGTGTTAATGGATGGATATATACCTCCCTGTCAGTGTTAGTGGATGGATGGATATATACCTCCCTGTCAGTGTTAGTGGATGGATATATACCTCCCTGTCAGTGTTAATGGATGGATATATAACTCCCTGTCAGTGTTAGTGGATGGATATATACCTCCCTGTCAGTGTTAGCGGATGGATGGATATATACCTCCCTGTCAGTGTTAATGGATGGATATATACCTCCCTGTCAGTGTTAGTGGATGGATATATACCTCCCTGTCAGTGTTAGTGGATGGATATATACCTCCCTGTCAGTGTTAGTGGATGGATATATACCTCCCTGTCAGTGTTAGTGGATGGATATATACCTCCCTGTCAGTGTTAATGGATGGATATATACCTCCCTGTCAGTGTTAATGGATGGATATATACCTCCCTGTCAGTGTTAATGGATGGATGGATATATACCTCCATGTCAGTGTTAATGGATGGATATATACCTCCCTGTCAGTGTTATTGGATGGATATATACCTCCCTGTCAGTGTTAATGGATGGATGGATATATACCTCCCTGTCAGTGTTAGTGGATGGATGGATATATACCTCCCTGTCAGTGTTAGTGGATGGATATATACCTCCCTGTCAGTATTAGTGGATGGATGGATATATACCTCCCTGTCAGTGTTAGTGGATGGATATATACCTCCCTGTCAGTGTTAATGGATGGATATATACCTCCCTGTCAGTGTTATTGGATGGATATATACCTCCCTGTCAGTGTTAATGGATGGATATATACCTCCCTGTCAGTGTTAATGGATGGATGGATATATACCTCCCTGTCAGTGTTAGTGGATGGATGGATATATACCTCCCTGTCAGTGTTAGTGGATGGATATATACCTCCCTGTCAGTATTAGTGGATGGATGGATATATACCTCCCTGTCAGTGTTAATGGATGGATATATACCTCCCTGTCAGTGTTAATGGATGGATATATACCTCCCTGTCAGTGTTAATGGATGGATATATACCTCCCTGTCAGTGTTAATGGATGGATATATACCTCCCTGTCAGTGTTAATGGATGGATATATACCTCCCTGTCAGTGTTAGTGGATGGATGGATATATACCTCCCTGTCAGTGTTAATTGATGGATGGATATATACCTCCCTGTCAGTGTTAGTGGATGGATATATACCTCCCTGTCAGTGTTAGTGGATGGATATATACCTCCCTGTCAGTGTTAATGGATGGATATATACCTCCCTGTCAGTGTTAGTGGATGGATATATACCTCCCTGTCAGTGTTAATGGATGGATATATACCTCCCTGTCAGTGTTAATGGATGGATGGATATATACCTCCCTGTCAGCGTTAGTGGATGGATGGATATATACCTCCCTGTCAGTGTTAGTGGATGGATATATACCTCCCTGTCAGTGTTATTGGATGGATATATACCTCCCTGTCAGTGTTAATGGATGGATATATACCTCCCTGTCAGTGTTAATGGATGGATGGATATATACCTCCCTGTCAGTGTTAGTGGATGGATATATACCTCCCTGTCAGTATTAGTGGATGGATGGATATATACCTCCCTGTCAGTGTTAGTGGATGGATATATACCTCCCTGTCAGTGTTAATGGATGGATATATACCTCCCTGTCAGTGTTAATGGATGGATGGATATATACCTCCCTGTCAGTGTTAATGGATGGATATATACCTCCCTGTCAGTGTTAATGGATGGATGGATATATACCTCCCTGTCAGTGTTAATGGATGGATATATACCTCCCTGTCAGTGTTAGTGGATGGATGGATATATACCTCCCTGTCAGTATTAGTGGATGGATGGATATATACCTCCCTGTCAGTGTTAGTGGATGGATATATACCTCCCTGTCAGTGTTAGTGGATGGATGGATATATACCTCCCTGTCAGTGTTAGTGGATGGATATATACCTCCCTGTCAGTGTTAATGGATGGATATATACCTCCCTGTCAGTGTTAGTGGATGGATGGATATATACCTCCCTGTCAGTGTTAGTGGATGGATATATACCTCCCTGTCAGTGTTAATGGATGGATATATAACTCCCTGTCAGTGTTAGTGGATGGATATATACCTCCCTGTCAGTGTTAGCGGATGGATGGATATATACCTCCCTGTCAGTGTTAATGGATGGATATATACCTCCCTGTCAGTGTTAATGGATGGATATATACCTCCATGTCAGTGTTAATGGATGGATATATACCTCCCTGTCAGTGTTATTGGATGGATATATACCTCCCTGTCAGTGTTAGTGGATGGATATATACCTCCCTGTCAGTGTTAGTGGATGGATATATACCTCCCTGTCAGTGTTAATGGATGGATATATACCTCCCTGTCAGTGTTAATGGATGGATATATACCTCCCTGTCAGTGTTAATGGATGGATGGATATATACCTCCATGTCAGTGTTAATGGATGGATATATACCTCCCTGTCAGTGTTATTGGATGGATATATACCTCCCTGTCAGTGTTAATGGATGGATGGATATATACCTCCCTGTCAGTGTTAGTGGATGGATGGATATATACCTCCCTGTCAGTGTTAGTGGATGGATATATACCTCCCTGTCAGTATTAGTGGATGGATGGATATATACCTCCCTGTCAGTGTTAGTGGATGGATATATACCTCCCTGTCAGTGTTAATGGATGGATATATACCTCCCTGTCAGTGTTATTGGATGGATATATACCTCCCTGTCAGTGTTAATGGATGGATATATACCTCCCTGTCAGTGTTAATGGATGGATGGATATATACCTCCCTGTCAGTGTAAATGGATGGATGGATATATACCTCCCTGTCAGTGTTAGTGGATGGATATATACCTCCCTGTCAGTGTTAATGGATGGATATATACCTCCCTGTCAGTGTTAGTGGATGGATGGATATATACCTCCCTGTCAGTGTTAGTGGATGGATATATACCTCCCTGTCAGTGTTAGTGCATGGATATATACCTCCCTGTCAGTGTTAATGGATGGATGGATATATACCTCCCTGTCAGTGTTAGTGGATGGATGGATATATACCTCCCTGTCAGTGTTAGTGGATGGATATATACCTCCCTGTCAGTGTTAGTGGATGGATGGATATATACCTCCCTGTCAGTGTTAATGGTGGATGGATATATACCTCCCTGTCAGTGTTAATGGATGGATGGATATATACCTCCCTGTCAGTGTTAATGGATGGATATATACCTCCCTGTCAGTGTTAATGGATGGATGGATATATACCTCCCTGTCAGTGTTAGTGGATGGATGGATATATACCTCCCTGTCAGTGTTAGTGGATGGATATATACCTCCCTGTCAGTGTTAATGGATGGATGGATATATACCTCCCTGTCAGTGTTAGTGGATGGATGGATATATACCTCCCTGTCAGTGTTAATGGATGGATGGATATATACCTCCCTGTCAGTGTTAGTGGATGGATGGATATATACCTCCCTGTCAGTATTAGTGGATGGATGGATATATACCTCCCTGTCAGTGTTAGTGGATGGATATATACCTCCCTGTCAGTGTTAGTGGATGGATGGATATATACCTCCCTGTCAGTGTTAGTGGATGGATATATACCTCCCTGTCAGTGTTAATGGATGGATATATACCTCCCTGTCAGTGTTAGTGGATGGATGGATATATACCTCCCTGTCAGTGTTAGTGGATGGATATATACCTCCCTGTCAGTGTTAATGGATGGATATATAACTCCCTGTCAGTGTTAGTGGATGGATATATACCTCCCTGTCAGTGTTAGCGGATGGATGGATATATACCTCCCTGTCAGTGTTAATGGATGGATATATACCTCCCTGTCAGTGTTAGTGGATGGATATATACCTCCCTGTCAGTGTTAGTGGATGGATATATACCTCCCTGTCAGTGTTAGTGGATGGATATATACCTCCCTGTCAGTGTTAGTGGATGGATATATACCTCCCTGTCAGTGTTAATGGATGGATATATACCTCCCTGTCAGTGTTAATGGATGGATATATACCTCCCTGTCAGTGTTAATGGATGGATGGATATATACCTCCATGTCAGTGTTAATGGATGGATATATACCTCCCTGTCAGTGTTATTGGATGGATATATACCTCCCTGTCAGTGTTAATGGATGGATGGATATATACCTCCCTGTCAGTGTTAGTGGATGGATGGATATATACCTCCCTGTCAGTGTTAGTGGATGGATATATACCTCCCTGTCAGTATTAGTGGATGGATGGATATATACCTCCCTGTCAGTGTTAGTGGATGGATATATACCTCCCTGTCAGTGTTAATGGATGGATATATACCTCCCTGTCAGTGTTATTGGATGGATATATACCTCCCTGTCAGTGTTAATGGATGGATATATACCTCCCTGTCAGTGTTAATGGATGGATGGATATATACCTCCCTGTCAGTGTTAGTGGATGGATGGATATATACCTCCCTGTCAGTGTTAGTGGATGGATATATACCTCCCTGTCAGTATTAGTGGATGGATGGATATATACCTCCCTGTCAGTGTTAATGGATGGATATATACCTCCCTGTCAGTGTTAATGGATGGATATATACCTCCCTGTCAGTGTTAATGGATGGATATATACCTCCCTGTCAGTGTTAATGGATGGATATATACCTCCCTGTCAGTGTTAATGGATGGATATATACCTCCCTGTCAGTGTTAGTGGATGGATGGATATATACCTCCCTGTCAGTGTTAATTGATGGATGGATATATACCTCCCTGTCAGTGTTAGTGGATGGATATATACCTCCCTGTCAGTGTTAGTGGATGGATATATACCTCCCTGTCAGTGTTAATGGATGGATATATACCTCCCTGTCAGTGTTAGTGGATGGATATATACCTCCCTGTCAGTGTTAATGGATGGATATATACCTCCCTGTCAGTGTTAATGGATGGATGGATATATACCTCCCTGTCAGCGTTAGTGGATGGATGGATATATACCTCCCTGTCAGTGTTAGTGGATGGATATATACCTCCCTGTCAGTGTTATTGGATGGATATATACCTCCCTGTCAGTGTTAATGGATGGATATATACCTCCCTGTCAGTGTTAGTGGATGGATGGATATATACCTCCCTGTCAGTGTTAATGGATGGATATATACCTCCCTGTCAGTGTTAATGGATGGATATATACCTCCCTGTCAGTGTTAGTGGATGGATATATACCTCCCTGTCAGTGTTAGTGGATGGATATATACCTCCCTGTCAGTGTTAATGGATGGATATATACCTCCCTGTCAGTGTTAATGGATGGATATATACCTCCCTGTCAGTGTTAATGGATGGATGGATATATACCTCCATGTCAGTGTTAATGGATGGATATATACCTCCCTGTCAGTGTTATTGGATGGATATATACCTCCCTGTCAGTGTTAATGGATGGATGGATATATACCTCCCTGTCAGTGTTAGTGGATGGATGGATATATACCTCCCTGTCAGTGTTAGTGGATGGATATATACCTCCCTGTCAGTATTAGTGGATGGATGGATATATACCTCCCTGTCAGTGTTAGTGGATGGATATATACCTCCCTGTCAGTGTTAATGGATGGATATATACCTCCCTGTCAGTGTTATTGGATGGATATATACCTCCCTGTCAGTGTTAATGGATGGATATATACCTCCCTGTCAGTGTTAATGGATGGATGGATATATACCTCCCTGTCAGTGTTAGTGGATGGATGGATATATACCTCCCTGTCAGTGTTAGTGGATGGATATATACCTCCCTGTCAGTATTAGTGGATGGATGGATATATACCTCCCTGTCAGTGTTAATGGATGGATATATACCTCCCTGTCAGTGTTAATGGATGGATATATACCTCCCTGTCAGTGTTAATGGATGGATATATACCTCCCTGTCAGTGTTAATGGATGGATATATACCTCCCTGTCAGTGTTAATGGATGGATATATACCTCCCTGTCAGTGTTAGTGGATGGATGGATATATACCTCCCTGTCAGTGTTAATTGATGGATGGATATATACCTCCCTGTCAGTGTTAGTGGATGGATATATACCTCCCTGTCAGTGTTAGTGGATGGATATATACCTCCCTGTCAGTGTTAATGGATGGATATATACCTCCCTGTCAGTGTTAGTGGATGGATATATACCTCCCTGTCAGTGTTAATGGATGGATATATACCTCCCTGTCAGTGTTAATGGATGGATGGATATATACCTCCCTGTCAGCGTTAGTGGATGGATGGATATATACCTCCCTGTCAGTGTTAGTGGATGGATATATACCTCCCTGTCAGTGTTATTGGATGGATATATACCTCCCTGTCAGTGTTAATGGATGGATATATACCTCCCTGTCAGTGTTAATGGATGGATGGATATATACCTCCCTGTCAGTGTTAGTGGATGGATATATACCTCCCTGTCAGTATTAGTGGATGGATGGATATATACCTCCCTGTCAGTGTTAGTGGATGGATATATACCTCCCTGTCAGTGTTAATGGATGGATATATACCTCCCTGTCAGTGTTAATGGATGGATGGATATATACCTCCCTGTCAGTGTTAATGGATGGATATATACCTCCCTGTCAGTGTTAATGGATGGATGGATATATACCTCCCTGTCAGTGTTAATGGATGGATATATACCTCCCTGTCAGTGTTAGTGGATGGATGGATATATACCTCCCTGTCAGTATTAGTGGATGGATGGATATATACCTCCCTGTCAGTGTTAGTGGATGGATATATACCTCCCTGTCAGTGTTAGTGGATGGATGGATATATACCTCCCTGTCAGTGTTAGTGGATGGATATATACCTCCCTGTCAGTGTTAATGGATGGATATATACCTCCCTGTCAGTGTTAGTGGATGGATGGATATATACCTCCCTGTCAGTGTTAGTGGATGGATATATACCTCCCTGTCAGTGTTAATGGATGGATATATAACTCCCTGTCAGTGTTAGTGGATGGATATATACCTCCCTGTCAGTGTTAGCGGATGGATGGATATATACCTCCCTGTCAGTGTTAATGGATGGATATATACCTCCCTGTCAGTGTTAATGGATGGATATATACCTCCATGTCAGTGTTAATGGATGGATATATACCTCCCTGTCAGTGTTATTGGATGGATATATACCTCCCTGTCAGTGTTAGTGGATGGATATATACCTCCCTGTCAGTGTTAGTGGATGGATATATACCTCCCTGTCAGTGTTAATGGATGGATATATACCTCCCTGTCAGTGTTAATGGATGGATATATACCTCCCTGTCAGTGTTAATGGATGGATGGATATATACCTCCATGTCAGTGTTAATGGATGGATATATACCTCCCTGTCAGTGTTATTGGATGGATATATACCTCCCTGTCAGTGTTAATGGATGGATGGATATATACCTCCCTGTCAGTGTTAGTGGATGGATGGATATATACCTCCCTGTCAGTGTTAGTGGATGGATATATACCTCCCTGTCAGTATTAGTGGATGGATGGATATATACCTCCCTGTCAGTGTTAGTGGATGGATATATACCTCCCTGTCAGTGTTAATGGATGGATATATACCTCCCTGTCAGTGTTATTGGATGGATATATACCTCCCTGTCAGTGTTAATGGATGGATATATACCTCCCTGTCAGTGTTAATGGATGGATGGATATATACCTCCCTGTCAGTGTTAGTGGATGGATGGATATATACCTCCCTGTCAGTGTTAGTGGATGGATATATACCTCCCTGTCAGTGTTAGTGGATGGATGGATATATACCTCCCTGTCAGTGTTAGTGGATGGATATATACCTCCCTGTCAGTGTTAGTGGATGGATGGATATATACCTCCCTGTCAGTGTTAGTGGATGGATGGATATATACCTCCCTGTCAGTGTTAGTGGATGGATATATACCTCCCTGTCAGTATTAGTGGATGGATGGATATATACCTCCCTGTCAGTGTTAGTGGATGGATATATACCTCCCTGTCAGTGTTAATGGATGGATATATACCTCCCTGTCAGTGTTAGTGGATGGATGGATATATACCTCCCTGTCAGTGTTAATGGATGGATATATACCTCCCTGTCAGTGTTAATGGATGGATATATACCTCCCTGTCAGTGTTAATGGATGGATATATACCTCCCTGTCAGTGTTAATGGATGGATATATACCTCCCTGTCAGTGTTAATGGATGGATATATACCTCCCTGTCAGTGTTAATGGATGGATATATACCTCCCTGTCAGTGTTAGTGGATGGATGGATATATACCTCCCTGTCAGTGTTAATTGATGGATGGATATATACCTCCCTGTCAGTGTTAGTGGATGGATATATACCTCCCTGTCAGTGTTAGTGGATGGATATATACCTCCCTGTCAGTGTTAATGGATGGATATATACCTCCCTGTCAGTGTTAGTGGATGGATATATACCTCCCTGTCAGTGTTAATGGATGGATATATACCTCCCTGTCAGTGTTAATGGATGGATGGATATATACCTCCCTGTCAGCGTTAGTGGATGGATGGATATATACCTCCCTGTCAGTGTTAGTGGATGGATATATACCTCCCTGTCAGTGTTATTGGATGGATATATACCTCCCTGTCAGTGTTAATGGATGGATATATACCTCCCTGTCAGTGTTAATGGATGGATGGATATATACCTCCCTGTCAGTGTTAGTGGATGGATATATACCTCCCTGTCAGTATTAGTGGATGGATGGATATATACCTCCCTGTCAGTGTTAGTGGATGGATATATACCTCCCTGTCAGTGTTAATGGATGGATATATACCTCCCTGTCAGTGTTAATGGATGGATGGATATATACCTCCCTGTCAGTGTTAATGGATGGATATATACCTCCCTGTCAGTGTTAATGGATGGATGGATATATACCTCCCTGTCAGTGTTAATGGATGGATATATACCTCCCTGTCAGTGTTAGTGGATGGATATATACCTCCCTGTCAGTGTTAATGGATGGATATATACCTCCCTGTCAGTATTAGTGGATGGATGGATATATACCTCCCTGTCAGTGTTAGTGGATGGATATATACCTCCCTGTCAGTGTTAATGGATGGATATATACCTCCCTGTCAGTGTTATTGGATGGATATATACCTCCCTGTCAGTGTTAATGGATGGATATATATCTCCCTGTCAGTGTTAATGGATGGATGGATATATACCTCCCTGTCAGTGTTAGTGGATGGATGGATATATACCTCCCTGTCAGTGTTAGTGGATGGATATATACCTCCCTGTCAGTATTAGTGGATGGATGGATATATACCTCCCTGTCAGTGTTAGTGGATGGATATATACCTCCCTGTCAGTGTTAATGGATGGATATATACCTCCCTGTCAGTGTTAGTGGATGGATGGATATATACCTCCCTGTCAGTGTTAATGGATGGATATATACCTCCCTGTCAGTGTTAATGGATGGATATATACCTCCCTGTCAGTGTTAATGGATGGATATATACCTCCCTGTCAGTGTTAATGGATGGATATATACCTCCCTGTCAGTGTTAATGGATGGATATATACCTCCCTGTCAGTGTTAATGGATGGATATATACCTCCCTGTCAGTGTTAGTGGATGGATGGATATATACCTCCCTGTCAGTGTTAATTGATGGATGGATATATACCTCCCTGTCAGTGTTAGTGGATGGATATATACCTCCCTGTCAGTGTTAGTGGATGGATATATACCTCCCTGTCAGTGTTAATGGATGGATATATACCTCCCTGTCAGTGTTAGTGGATGGATATATACCTCCCTGTCAGTGTTAATGGATGGATATATACCTCCCTGTCAGTGTTAATGGATGGATGGATATATACCTCCCTGTCAGCGTTAGTGGATGGATGGATATATACCTCCCTGTCAGTGTTAGTGGATGGATATATACCTCCCTGTCAGTGTTATTGGATGGATATATACCTCCCTGTCAGTGTTAATGGATGGATATATACCTCCCTGTCAGTGTTAATGGATGGATGGATATATACCTCCCTGTCAGTGTTAGTGGATGGATATATACCTCCCTGTCAGTATTAGTGGATGGATGGATATATACCTCCCTGTCAGTGTTAGTGGATGGATATATACCTCCCTGTCAGTGTTAATGGATGGATATATACCTCCCTGTCAGTGTTAATGGATGGATGGATATATACCTCCCTGTCAGTGTTAATGGATGGATATATACCTCCCTGTCAGTGTTAATGGATGGATGGATATATACCTCCCTGTCAGTGTTAATGGATGGATATATACCTCCCTGTCAGTGTTAGTGGATGGATGGATATATACCTCCCTGTCAGTATTAGTGGATGGATGGATATATACCTCCCTGTCAGTGTTAGTGGATGGATATATACCTCCCTGTCAGTGTTAGTGGATGGATGGATATATACCTCCCTGTCAGTGTTAGTGGATGGATATATACCTCCCTGTCAGTGTTAATGGATGGATATATACCTCCCTGTCAGTGTTAGTGGATGGATGGATATATACCTCCCTGTCAGTGTTAGTGGATGGATATATACCTCCCTGTCAGTGTTAATGGATGGATATATAACTCCCTGTCAGTGTTAGTGGATGGATATATACCTCCCTGTCAGTGTTAGCGGATGGATGGATATATACCTCCCTGTCAGTGTTAATGGATGGATATATACCTCCCTGTCAGTGTTAATGGATGGATATATACCTCCATGTCAGTGTTAATGGATGGATATATACCTCCCTGTCAGTGTTATTGGATGGATATATACCTCCCTGTCAGTGTTAGTGGATGGATATATACCTCCCTGTCAGTGTTAGTGGATGGATATATACCTCCCTGTCAGTGTTAATGGATGGATATATACCTCCCTGTCAGTGTTAATGGATGGATATATACCTCCCTGTCAGTGTTAATGGATGGATGGATATATACCTCCATGTCAGTGTTAATGGATGGATATATACCTCCCTGTCAGTGTTATTGGATGGATATATACCTCCCTGTCAGTGTTAATGGATGGATGGATATATACCTCCCTGTCAGTGTTAGTGGATGGATGGATATATACCTCCCTGTCAGTGTTAGTGGATGGATATATACCTCCCTGTCAGTATTAGTGGATGGATGGATATATACCTCCCTGTCAGTGTTAGTGGATGGATATATACCTCCCTGTCAGTGTTAATGGATGGATATATACCTCCCTGTCAGTGTTATTGGATGGATATATACCTCCCTGTCAGTGTTAATGGATGGATATATACCTCCCTGTCAGTGTTAATGGATGGATGGATATATACCTCCCTGTCAGTGTTAGTGGATGGATGGATATATACCTCCCTGTCAGTGTTAGTGGATGGATATATACCTCCCTGTCAGTATTAGTGGATGGATGGATATATACCTCCCTGTCAGTGTTAGTGGATGGATATATACCTCCCTGTCAGTGTTAATGGATGGATATATACCTCCCTGTCAGTGTTAGTGGATGGATGGATATATACCTCCCTGTCAGTGTTAATGGATGGATATATACCTCCCTGTCAGTGTTAATGGATGGATATATACCTCCCTGTCAGTGTTAATGGATGGATATATACCTCCCTGTCAGTGTTAATGGATGGATATATACCTCCCTGTCAGTGTTAATGGATGGATATATACCTCCCTGTCAGTGTTAATGGATGGATATATACCTCCCTGTCAGTGTTAGTGGATGGATGGATATATACCTCCCTGTCAGTGTTAATTGATGGATGGATATATACCTCCCTGTCAGTGTTAGTGGATGGATATATACCTCCCTGTCAGTGTTAGTGGATGGATATATACCTCCCTGTCAGTGTTAATGGATGGATATATACCTCCCTGTCAGTGTTAGTGGATGGATATATACCTCCCTGTCAGTGTTAATGGATGGATATATACCTCCCTGTCAGTGTTAATGGATGGATGGATATATACCTCCCTGTCAGCGTTAGTGGATGGATGGATATATACCTCCCTGTCAGTGTTAGTGGATGGATATATACCTCCCTGTCAGTGTTATTGGATGGATATATACCTCCCTGTCAGTGTTAATGGATGGATATATACCTCCCTGTCAGTGTTAATGGATGGATGGATATATACCTCCCTGTCAGTGTTAGTGGATGGATATATACCTCCCTGTCAGTATTAGTGGATGGATGGATATATACCTCCCTGTCAGTGTTAGTGGATGGATATATACCTCCCTGTCAGTGTTAATGGATGGATATATACCTCCCTGTCAGTGTTAATGGATGGATGGATATATACCTCCCTGTCAGTGTTAATGGATGGATATATACCTCCCTGTCAGTGTTAATGGATGGATGGATATATACCTCCCTGTCAGTGTTAATGGATGGATATATACCTCCCTGTCAGTGTTAGTGGATGGATATATACCTCCCTGTCAGTGTTAATGGATGGATATATACCTCCCTGTCAGTATTAGTGGATGGATGGATATATACCTCCCTGTCAGTGTTAGTGGATGGATATATACCTCCCTGTCAGTGTTAATGGATGGATATATACCTCCCTGTCAGTGTTATTGGATGGATATATACCTCCCTGTCAGTGTTAATGGATGGATATATATCTCCCTGTCAGTGTTAATGGATGGATGGATATATACCTCCCTGTCAGTGTTAGTGGATGGATGGATATATACCTCCCTGTCAGTGTTAGTGGATGGATATATACCTCCCTGTCAGTATTAGTGGATGGATGGATATATACCTCCCTGTCAGTGTTAGTGGATGGATATATACCTCCCTGTCAGTGTTAATGGATGGATATATACCTCCCTGTCAGTGTTAGTGGATGGATGGATATACCTCCCTGTCAGTGTTAATGGATGGATATATACCTCCCTGTCAGTGTTAATGGATGGATATATACCTCCCTGTCAGTGTTAATGGATGGATATATACCTCCCTGTCAGTGTTAATGGATGGATATATACCTCCCTGTCAGTGTTAATGGATGGATATATACCTCCCTGTCAGTGTTAATGGATGGATATATACCTCCCTGTCAGTGTTAATGGATGGATATATACCTCCCTGTCAGTGTTAGTGGATGGATGGATATATACCTCCCTGTCAGTGTTAATTGATGGATGGATATATACCTCCCTGTCAGTGTTAGTGGATGGATATATACCTCCCTGTCAGTGTTAGTGGATGGATATATACCTCCCTGTCAGTGTTAATGGATGGATATATACCTCCCTGTCAGTGTTAGTGGATGGATATATACCTCCCTGTCAGTGTTAATGGATGGATATATACCTCCCTGTCAGTGTTAATGGATGGATGGATATATACCTCCCTGTCAGTGTTAGTGGATGGATGGATATATACCTCCCTGTCAGGGTTAGTGGATGGATATATACCTCCCTGTCAGTGTTAGTGGATGGATATATACCTCCCTGTCAGTGTTAGTGGATGGATGGATATATACCTCCCTGTCAGTGTTAGTGGATGGATATATACCTCCCTGTCAGTGTTAATGGATGGATATATACCTCCCTGTCAGTGTTAATGGATGGATGGATATATACTTCCCTGTCAGTATTAATGGATGGATGGATATATACCTCCCTGTCAGTGTTATTGGATGGATATATACCTCCCTGTCAGTGTTAATGGATGGATATATACCTCCCTGTCAGTGTTAATGGATGGATGGATATATACCTCCCTGTCAGTGTTAGTGGATGGATATATACCTCCCTGTCAGTATTAGAGGATGGATGGATATATACCTCCCTGTCAGTGTTAGTGGATGGATATATACCTCCCTGTCAGTGTTAATGGATGGATATATACCTCCCTGTCAGTGTTAATGGATGGATGGATATATACCTCCCTGTCAGTGTTAATGGATGGATATATACCTCCCTGTCAGTGTTAATGGATGGATGGATATATACCTCCCTGTCAGTGTTAATGGATGGATATATACCTCCCTGTCAGTGTTAGTGGATGGATATATACCTCCCTGTCAGTGTTAATGGATGGATATATACCTCCCTGTCAGTGTTAATGGATGGATTGATATATACCTCCCTGTCAGTGTTAATGGATGGATGGATATATATCTCCCTGTCAGTGTTAGTGGATGGATATATACCTCCCTGTCAGTGTTAATGGATGGATATATACCTCCCTGTCAGTGTTAATGGATGGATATATACCTCCCTGTCAGTGTTAATGGATGGATATATACCTCCCTGTCAGTGTTAATGGATGGATATATACCTCCCTGTCAGTGTTAATGGATGGATATATACCTCCCTGTCAGTGTTAGTGGATGGATGGATATATACCTCCCTGTCAGTGTTAATTGATGGATGGATATATACCTCCCTGTCAGTGTTAGTGGATGGATATATACCTCCCTGTCAGTGTTAGTGGATGGATATATACCTCCCTGTCAGTGTTAATGGATGGATATATACCTCCCTGTCAGTGTTAGTGGATGGATATATACCTCCCTGTCAGTGTTAATGGATGGATATATACCTCCCTGTCAGTGTTAATGGATGGATGGATATATACCTCCCTGTCAGTGTTAGTGGATGGATGGATATATACCTCCCTGTCAGGGTTAGTGGATGGATATATACCTCCCTGTCAGTGTTAGTGGATGGATATATACCTCCCTGTCAGTATTAATGGATGGATGGATATATACCTCCCTGTCAGTGTTATTGGATGGATATATACCTCCCTGTCAGTGTTAATGGATGGATATATACCTCCCTGTCAGTGTTAATGGATGGATGGATATATACCTCCCTGTCAGTGTTAGTGGATGGATATATACCTCCCTGTCAGTGTTAATGGATGGATATATACCTCCCTGTCAGTGTTAATGGATGGATGGATATATACCTCCCTGTCAGTGTTAATGGATGGATATATACCTCCCTGTCAGTGTTAATGGATGGATGGATATATACCTCCCTGTCAGTGTTAATGGATGGATATATACCTCCCTGTCAGTGTTAGTGGATGGATATATACCTCCCTGTCAGTGTTAATGGATGGATATATACCTCCCTGTCAGTGTTAATGGATGGATTGATATATACCTCCCTGTCAGTGTTAATGGATGGATGGATATATATCTCCCTGTCAGTGTTAGTGGATGGATATATACCTCCCTGTCAGTGTTAATGGATGGATATATACCTCCCTGTCAGTGTTAATGGATGGATGGATATATACCTCCCTGTCAGTGTTAGTGGATGGATGGATATATTCCTCCCTGTCAGTGTTAATGGATGGATATATACCTCCCTGTCAGTGTTAATGGATGGATATATACCTCCCTGTCAGTGTTAATGGATGGATATATACCTCCCTGTCAGTGTTAGTGGATGGATATATACCTCCCTGTCAGTGTTAATGGATGGATATATACCTCCCTGTCAGTGTTAATGGATGGATTGATATATACCTCCCTGTCAGTGTTAGTGGATGGATATATACCTCCCTGTCAGTGTTAATGGATGGATATATACCTCCCTGTCAGTGTTAATGGATGGATGGATATATACCTCCCTGTCAGTGTTAGTGGATGGATGGATATATACCTCCCTGTCAGTGTTAATGGATGGATATATACCTCCCTGTCAGTGTTAATGGATGGATATATACCTCCCTGTCAGTGTTAATGGATGGATATATACCTCCCTGTCAGTGTTAGTGGATGGATATATACCTCCCTGTCAGTGTTAGTGGATGGATATATACCTCCCTGTCAGTGTTAGTGGATGGATATATACCTCCCTGTCAGTGTTAATGGATGGATATATACCTCCCTGTCAGTGTTAATGGATGGATATATACCTCCCTGTCAGTGTTAATGGATGGATATATACCTCCCTGTCAGTGTTAATGGATGGATGGATAGATACCTCCATGTCAGTGTTAATGGATGGATATATACCTCCCTGTCAGTGTTAATGGATGGATGGATATATACCTCCCTGTCAGTGTTAATGGATGGATGGATATATATCTCCCTGTCAGTGTTAGTGGATGGATATATACCTCCCTGTCAGTGTTAATGGATGGATATATACCTCCCTGTCAGTGTTAATGGATGGATGGATATATACCTCCCTGTCAGTGTTAGTGGATGGATGGATATATACCTCCCTGTCAGTGTTAATGGATGGATATATACCTCCCTGTCAGTGTTAATGGATGGATATATACCTCCCTGTCAGTGTTAATGGATGGATATATACCTCCCTGTCAGTGTTAGTGGATGGATATATACCTCCCTGTCAGTGTTAATGGATGGATATATACCTCCCTGTCAGTGTTAATGGATGGATATATACCTCCCTGTCAGTGTTAATGGATGGATGGATATATACCTCCCTGTCAGTGTTAATGGATGGATGGATATATATCTCCCTGTCAGTGTTAGTGGATGGATATATACCTCCCTGTCAGTGTTAATGGATGGATATATACCTCCCTGTCAGTGTTAATGGATGGATGGATATATACCTCCCTGTCAGTGTTAGTGGATGGATATATACCTCCCTGTCAGTGTTAGTGGATGGATATATACCTCCCTGTCAGTGTTAATGGATGGATATATACCTCCCTGTCAGTGTTAATGGATGGATATATACCTCCCTGTCAGTGTTAGTGGATGGATATATACCTCCCTGTCAGTGTTAATGGATGGATATATACCTCCCTGTCAGTGTTAGTGGATGGATGGATATATACCTCCCTGTCAGTGTTAATGGATGGATATATACCTCCCTGTCAGTGTTAATGGATGGATATATACCTCCCTGTCAGTGTTAATGGATGGATATATACCTCCCTGTCAGTGTTAATGGATGGATATATACCTCCCTGTCAGTGTTAATGGATGGATGGATATATACCTCCATGTCAGTGTTAATGGATGGATATATACCTCCCTGTCAGTGTTAGTGGATGGATGGATATATACCTCCCTGTCAGTGTTAATGGATGGATATATACCTCCCTGTCAGTGTTAATGGATGGATGGATATATACCTCCCTGTCAGTGTTAGTGGATGGATATATACCTCCCTGTCAGTGTTAATGGATGGATATATACCTCCCTGTCAGTGTTAGTGGATGGATATATACCTCCCTGTCAGTGTTAATGGATGGATATATACCTCCCTTCTTGCCCTGCTCCTTCCTTCTGTTCAATATAGAGTGATCTTTCCAAATTGCACACTTTTTCCTGTGTACGGCACTGTTGTTGACTAAGGCCCATATGACTCTTCTCCAAAGTAGTTAACTATATAGTTTCCATTTTGGTGTCAGTCAGTTTTGGATTATACGTGCACACCGGGGGAGCGCTGCACGTCTTTAACATCGAGGCAGACAGCGTTGGATTATTACGGCAGTATTATAGCTGGGCTATCAACACAAATAAAGGTTCTGGACTGCTTCGCTGCTCTGTAGTTGGATGACCTTTGAGTTTTCTGGTGGTAACGTTTAACTCTGTCCGTGTACGTCACCGGATTCGCGAGCTACTTGGCGAGGTTCAAACCCTGACACTGCTTCTGAACTCTCAGTCGCTGAGGGTGTCTCAAATGGCACCATATTGGTTCCTGGGCTAAAGTAGTGCACTATATCGGGAATAGGGTGCCGTTTTGGGACCTTACAACATAGTCTATATGTCTGAATAGAAAATACAAAATAACAGTTTATAGTACTGTGTAAATATGAATATATTTATGAATGAAAATAGATTTTGTAAATTGGCCGGTTGGTATTGGTTGTGTTTGTACCACACAGTCACTTTCCTTGGATACGGTGATAGATTATATAATTATGTCTGATGCCACCTTATTCCCTATTTAGTGAACTACTTTTGACAAAGGTCCATAGAGAATAGAGTCCCATTTAGGGAGCACAATAGGATTCTAAAAAAGCACTCCTGCTTTGGATGGAGGAGTGAAATCCCAACTCTGCTTTTTGGAGGGAGCCATCATGCAATGCCAGCATTAGGATATTACTCAGGGATTGTTGTCACGGTGCACTTGGCACATACCAAATTACACTAACGTCTTAATGAGGGCAGAGAGGGAGAAGGAGAGAGAGATATGAGTGTGAAGAGAAAGAGAGTGAGAGGAGTGAGAAAGAGAGAGGAGAAAAAGAGAGAGAGGTGACTGCATACTAAACACTACTTCCTCTCTGGCAATCACAGCAGGTTAAGGCACATGTCATCATGGTTTTCTCTCTCTCTCTCTCTCTCTCTCTCTCTCTCTACCTCTCTCTCTACCTCCCCAACTCTAAATATTATCTTATCTCTCTCTCTCTTCACTTCCCCCCTCTCTCTACCTCCCCCCACTCTCTCTCCACCTCCCCCTCTCTCTCTCCACCTCCCCCCACTCTCTCTCTCCACCTCTTCCCACGCTCTCTCTCCCCCTCCTCCACCTGCTCTCACTCTCTCTCTCCACCTCCCTCCACTCACCTCCCCCCACTCTCTCTCCACCTCCCCCCTCTCTCTCTCTCCACCTCCCCCCACTCACCTCCCCCCACTCTCTCTCCACTTCCCCCCTCTCTCTCTCTCCACCTCCCCCCACGCTCTCTCTCCACCTCCCCCCAATCACCTCCCCCCACTCTCTCTCCACTTCCCCCCTCTCTCTCCACTTCCCCCCACTCTCTCTCTCCACTTCCTCCCTCTCTCTCTCTCCACCTCCCCCCACTCTCTCTCTCCACCTCCCCCCACTCACCTCCCTCACTCTCTCTCCACTTCCCCCCTCTCTCTCTCCACCTCCCCCCAATCACCTCCCCCCACTCTCTCTCCACTTCCCCCCTCTCTCTCCACTTCCCCCCACTCTCTCTCTCCACTTCCCCCCTCTCTCTCTCTCCACCTCCCCCCACTCTCTCTCTCCACCTCCCCCCACTCACCTCCCCCACTCTCTCTCCACTTCCCCCCTCTCTCTCTCTCCACCTCCCCACACTCTCTCTCTCCACCTCCCCCCACTCACCTCCCCCTCTCTCTCCACCTCTTCCCACGCTCTCTCTCCCCACCTCTTCCCACGCTCTCTCTCCCCCTCCTCCACCCGCTCTCTCTCTCTCTCTACCTCCCCCTTCTCTAACTTGTATTCTCTCTCTCTCTCTCTCTCTCTCTCTCTCTCTCTCTCTCTAGTTTTTCCTCCAATACTGGACAGCTTGCATAAACAGGATCCAATATCTTGGCCCTGGGAGTTGATGGACAATTAGTCACAGAAAGACTGATGGAGCAGATAGTATATGGACCCTGTATGGTACTATGGTGTACCATTAGCCATTCACCAACATTTAAGGTTTGAATGGGGACCCTGTTGGCAGAATGTCCACTGTCTGTTCCTCTAACGATGTCAATTATGATTCTCTCCGCCTACACTTTATCCATAGCTATATGAGTGAATGGGATACAGGGTGGGCAGCAGAACCAAATAACAAAGCCATTTCCAGTCAGGTAGGACTATAGTGTGTGTGTGTGTGTGTGTGGTTCACCGTGGTTAACCTATGTGGTGTATAGAGAAAGGAGGGACGGATTGGGATGTGAACGCTGACAGATTGGCTGAAGAGAATAGTTATCCAGCTGGACTAGTGCCACCCTCAGAGAAGACACGAGGATTTTTGGTTTTCTGTAGTCAATCAGTGTTTTGCATGCATCACCGCCACTGAACAAACTACCCAATGTCACATTCACATTAAGGTTACAATATTTACTCATAATGTCAGTAGTTCAATTCTTAGTTCGTACCAAGGGGTTGGAAGAAATGAAACTTAAAATGAGTAAATTCAGGAAGTAAACTGAAATTCCAATTTAAGATTTTCTGATTTGGAATTTAAACGGAATTGGCCCTAACCCTGTTATTATTAGAAGTACATCTTAGCTCATTCCATAACTGGGTCAACTATAAGACATTTTTCCCATGCTAGTAACTGATCTATAACTAAGACAGACTGCTTTCCTCTTTAGAAGTCGTGCACCAAAAGTGACGTAGCACAACACATCTCTGCACCTCGTTTGGTGTGAACTACTTTAGCTAACGAACCCTTCCCATTATGCAGCCAGAACTTAGTAAGTCTTCACTGAATCTCATCAAATCAAAAGAACGAAGTAAAAATAAAACATCAAAGAAAGATTAAATAAATAATTATCATTAGTACCAAAACAACACAAACAACAAACAGCGAGAGAGAGAGAGAGAGAGAGAGCCTGGTCAAAGTGGTTGTACAGTACAGTACTTCCCGTAGTTAATAAACTGGCTACAGTGTGAACAGAGGCCTAGTACTAGAAGCCGTAGTCCGTGTCACTTAAAGAGACTGAGTCCGTGTCACTTAAAGAGACTGAGTCCGTGTCACTTAAAGAGACTGAGTCCGTGTGACTTAAAGAGACTGAGTCCGTGTCACTTAAAGAGACTGAGTCCGTGTGACTTAAAGAGACTGAGTCCGTGTCACTTAAAGAGACTGAGTCCGTGTGACTTAAAGAGACTGAGTCCGTGTGACTTAAAGAGACTGAGTCCGTGTGACTTAAAGAGACTGAGTCCGTGTCACTTAAAGAGACTGAGTCCGTGTGACTTAAAGAGACTGAGTCCGTGTGACTTAAAGAGACTGAGTCCGTGTCACTTAAAGAGACTGAGTCCGTGTGACTTAAAGAGACTGAGTCCGTGTCACTTAAAGAGACTGAGTCCGTGTGACTTAAAGAGACTGAGTCCGTGTCACTTAAAGAGACTGAGTCCGTGTGACTTAAAGAGACTGAGTCCGTGTGACTTAAAGAGACTGAGTCCGTGTGACTTAAAGAGACTGAGTCCGTGTCACTTAAAGAGACTGAGTCCGTGTGACTTAAAGAGACTGAGTCCGTGTGACTTAAAGAGACTGAGTCCGTGTCACTTAAAGAGACTGAGTCCGTGTGACTTAAAGAGACTGAGTCCGTGTCACTTAAAGAGACTGAGTCCGTGTGACTTAAAGAGACTGAGTCCGTGTGACTTAAAGAGACTGAGTCCGTGTGACTTAAAGAGACTGAGTCCGTGTCACTTAAAGAGACTGAGTCCGTGTCACTTAAAGAGACTGAGTCCGTGTCACTTAAAGAGACTGAGTCCGTGTGACTTAAAGAGACTGAGTCCGTGTCACTTAAAGAGACTGAGTCCGTGTCACTTAAAGAGACTGAGTCCGTGTCACTTAAAGAGACTGAGTCCGTGTCACTTAAAGACTGAGTCCGTGTCACTTAAAGAGACTGAGTCCGTGTCACTTAAAGAGACTGAGTCCGTGTCACTTAAAGAGACTGAGTCCGTGTCACTTAAAGAGACTGAGTCCGTGTGACTTAAAGAGACTGAGTCCGTGTCACTTAAAGAGACTGAGTCCGTGTCACTTAAAGAGACTGAGTCCGTGTCACTTAAAGAGACTGAGTCCGTGTCACTTAAAGAGACTGAGTCCGTGTCACTTAAAGAGACTGAGTCCGTGTCACTTAAAGAGACTGAGTCCGTGTCACTTAAAGAGACTGAGTCCGTGTGACTTAAAGAGACTGAGTCCGTGTCACTTAAAGAGACTGAGTCCGTGTCACTTAAAGAGACTGAGTCCGTGTGACTTAAAGAGACTGAGTCTGTGTCACATTAATCCTGAGACCTCAGATTTAGTTTTACCAGTAGAAAACTTCTAAAACGACAAGTTGTTTTTGAGGTTGTTTGGGTTCATTCGTCGTTGCTCAGGACAAATCTGCAATGCCACAACTCAAGACTCTTTTAACAGTAATGGGAAAAATACGTACACTAAAAACAGTCATTGGGACGGCTGAGATAGTTCACATACAAAAAAAATAGTCATTAAATACCATTTCAACTCAATCATGCTGTCCGAAACTCAAAGACTGGCTTTGTTTCCTACGATATCTCCATTTACCAGAGTATTATACATTTGGGAATATAATAATCCAGAATGAACAAAGAATTCAATTTTTCTAAGCTACTATCTGGTAGATGACTATAATAGAAAAGACTGGAACATTTGATGATGTTGTATCATCTGTAAAATTACGTCTCCATTGCCCACGGCTTCATAGCTCTATCTCTGGTTGTTAACTATGAGGAGAACCACCAGCAACTGCAGAGAGGAGAGGGAGACAGAGGGGGAGAGAGAGGGGGGGAGAGAGGAGCAAGAGAGGGAGGAGAGGAGGAGAATGGGGCGAGAGCGAGGGAGAGAAAGAAAGAGAACGAGCAAGAGAGAGAAAGAGAGAGAGACAGAGAGAGAGAGAGAGAGAGAGGGGGGAGAGAGGAGCAAGAGAGGGAGGAGAGGAGGAGAAAGGAGCGAGAGAGCGAGGGAGAGAGAGAAAGAAAGAAAGAGAATGAGCAAGAGAGAGAGAGAGAGAGAGAGAGACAGAGGGGGAGAGAGAGGGGGGGAGAGAGAGGAGCAAGAGAGGGAGGAGAGGAGGAGAGAGGAGCAAGAGAGGGAGGAGAGGAGGAGAATGTAGCGAGAGAGCGAGGGAGAGAGAGAAAGAAAGAAAGAAAGAAAGAAAGAAAGAAAGAAAGAGAATGAGCAAGAGAGAGAGAGAGAGAGACAGAGAAAGAGAGAGACACAGAGAAAGAGAGAGAGTGAGAGAGACAGACAGAGAGAAAGAAAGAGAGAGAGAGAGAGAGAGAGAGAGAGAGAGAGAGAGATGTTGGCAGAGAACCAGGCTTGATGTTATTCAGCCACCCACTCTGCTGTCTTCTCTCTCCTCAGTGTCAGCAGGGTGAGTCAAGATGAGACAGAGGAAGAGCAGAAGTGGGATTAGTTGTTTTGAAGAGTATTGATTAGAAAATTAGAGCTAGATCCAGGACTTACCAAAGGATCTTGTTTAAGACTATCTTATGGATATACCAGCTCAAGCACATAGCTTTGTTTCGTCTTCAGTTGAGTTGTACAAAGTCAAGCACATTGGTGGAGTGGGAGCTGGTGGCATCGAACAATTCTGCCTGCCTGGGATTCCATTTTGTTTTTACCAAATACGATGGGCCATTTTTGCCCTTGACAGTTTGGTTGATCCTTCTAACATTCCATCTAAGATATATATCATGCAGAGCTGACAGAAACAACAAGAGTGTAAATAACGACATTTCAACTGGAATTGTTTAAGTGAAGTGTTCTACACCTTATCTTCTTTGATGCGGAGTCTAGCCAACTGTCCGCACCTTACCAATCTGCTTAACTCTCAGGAGGCTGTCTCACCTATGGTCCGTTTAAAACATAGTGAAGTGTATATCCTGCCTTGCGAGTGCCATCCTCCATGTTAATTAGCCGATGAACTGGAAACGAGCTGTTTAAAATTTGACGTCAAATGTTCAGTGGAAGTTACACTAGCCACACTACTTCAGAGAGACATTTTAACCAAACCAAAGAAAACACTTTTTTTTTTCCCTTTCCTAATTGACATTTAGATTTGAATAATGAATAATTTATGATGTTGGAATGGTTTTAATAATTGTTTTTATAACTACTGATATAATACAGTCCCTAACCTAATGTCACCATGATTTCAACCATTAGATCAGAGATGGATAAATTACGTAATGAGATTAATGAGGTAACATCTCACACTCCAGATCTCACACTTCAACCTCAGAACCTGGGAAAATGTTCGCATTTTCCATCCGTCTTGTGTGACTGTCACGGCCGTCATAAGGAATGGACCAAAATGCAGTGGGAATATGTATATTCATCTTTTTATTTTGAAGAAGGAGAAACAAATAAATACGTATACAAAAAAAGAACAAAACGGAACAGTCCTGTCAGGTGCAACAAACACTAAACAAGGAACAACTACCCACAAAATCCCATAGAAAACACAGCCCTCTTAAATAGGACCTTCAATTAGAAGCAACGAGGAGCAGCTGCTTCCAATTGAAGGTCCACCCAATAAACATCACATAGAAATAGAGATACTAGAACTTACATAGAAATAGACTAACAAAGAACATAGCCCAACAAACCCCGAACCACTCTAAACAAACACCCCCTGCCACGTCCTGACCAAAATACAATAACAAATAACCCCTTATACTGGTCAGGACGTGACAGTGACATGAACATGAATCGTGAATTAGCACTTTGCCGAGTGCAAATGATCTTCACCATCGGCAAATTCTCTGTGACAAATCAAAGGGAAAAAAGTTAGTTGTGCCATGTGTGGCAACATTCCCCCCCCACCCCCCCCCCACCCCCCCTTTTTTTCCCCCACTTCCACTTCTAACGGATCTGGGCCGGCTCAGTAGAGAATAGAACACCTTGAAAGGAAAAGCTCCAAAAGTTATTTCTCTGAGGAGGAAGTACAGAACAAAGACTCCATTATCAGGCCTGTCTTCATTCTGTGTAGCAGAAGCCCTCTAATTCTCATTCCAACCGTGCTCTGGGACCCCTTGTCTCCCCTCTCAGCCCAATCTCTATTCAAGATCCACTGTGTCTCCGCATCTTGTCTTGGCTTCCTGAAGACTGAACTCTGATCTCGTCTTCTCTCCGTTATATAGACATGTAGAGTAGACCTAGGGGTTTTCTCGTTTGGGCAAATGTCTGTCCTCCTTCCTCTCTCCTCCATCCTCTCTCATCTGCGACCCGGAAACTGATAAGTGGTCGAGTGGTCGAAGAGTGTGTCAATTCTTTAGTAGACAAACAGAAGACTGTCCTTCCTTCCTCGATAGCCTCCGTTTGGCGAGGAAGCACAAGTGTATCCTACCAGGAATAATTTTGATATCTGCCACACACACTTTTTAAATCAGCTGTTGTATTGTCTGAGGAGAAAAGCCTGCAAACATTTTTATCTATAAAAATGTCTTGCTCAACTAATTTAATTTGTTTGGATCACTTTATGCATCTATTTTGGGATCCTCCCCTGTAAATGTAATTTGCCTGATGACGTGCGAGTGGAGAAGAAGCACTCAAACAAGCAACATTTTCGTTCACGTTCCCTCTCCTCGTTGCCTCTCCTCGATTACATTTGACCTTTTTCAAAAGGAAGCGAGAAAGGATGGAGGCAAGACAGGATGGAAGAGAGTGGACGCAGGAGGTGAGCAAATCTAATTGAGAAAAGGCCCCAGAATACTGTATTGTTTAATGTCGCAGCCCCCCCACCACCTCATCCCACTGTAGAATAGGCCTCACCTCATCCCCCCCTGTAGAACAGGCCTCACCTCATCCCCCTGTATAATATGCCTCACCTCACCCACCCTGTAGAATAGGCCTCACCTCATCCCACTGTATAATAGGCATCACCTCATCCCCCCTGTATAATAGGCCTCACCTCATCCCCCCTGTATAATAGGCCTCACCTCATCCCCCTGTATAATAGGCCTCACCTCATCCCCCCTATAGAACAGGCCTCACCTCATCCCCCCTATAGAACAGGCCTAACCTCATCCCCCCTATAGAACAGGCCTCACATCATCCCCTGTAGAATAGGCCTCACCTTATCCCCCTGTATAATAGGCCACACCTCATCCCCCTGTATAATAGGCCACACCTCATCCCCCTGTAGAATAGGCCTCACCTCACCCCCCTGTATAATAGGCCTCACCTCATCCCCCTGTAGAACAGGCCTCACCTCATCCCCCTGTATAATAGGCCTCACCTCACCCCCCCGGTAGAATAGGCATCACCTCATCCCCCTGTATAATAGGCCTCACCTCATCCCCCTGTATAATAGGCCTCACCTCATCCCCCTGTATAATAGGCCTCACCTCATCCCCCCTATAGAATAGGCCTCACCTCATCCCCCTGTATAATAGGCCTCACCTCATCCCCCTGTATAATAGGCCTCACCTCATCCCCCCTATAGAATAGGCCTCACCTCATCCCCCCTGTATAATAGGCCTCACCTCATCCCCCCTATAGAATAGGCCTCACCTCACCCCCCCTGTATAATAGGCATCACCTCATCCCCCCCTGTAGAATAGGCCTCACCTCAACCCCCTGTATAATAGGCCTCACCTCATCCCCCTGTATAATAGGCCTCACCTCATCCCCCTGTATAACAGCCCTTACCTCATCCCCCTGTATAATAGGCCTCACCTCATCCCCCTGTATAATAGGCCTCACCTCATCCCCCCTGTAGAATAGGCCTCAACTCATCCCCCTGTAGAATAGGCCTCACCTTATCCCCCTATAGAACAGGCCTCACCTCATCCCCTCTATAGAACAGGCCTCACCTCATCCCCCTGTAGAATAGGCCTCACCGCATCCCCCTGTATAATAGGCCACACCTCATCCCCCCTGTAGAATAGGCCTCACCTCATCCCCCTGTAAAATAGGCCTCACCTCATCCCCCTGTAGAATAGGCCTCACCTCATCCCCCCCCATAGAATAGGCCTCACCTCATCACCCCTATAGAATAGGCCTCACCTCATCCCTCTGTATAATAGGCCTCACCTCATCCCCCTGTAGAACAGGCCTCACCTCGTCCCTCTGTATAATAGGCCTCACCTCACCCCCCCTGTAGAATAGGCCTCACCTCATCCCCCCTGTATAATAGGCATCACCTCATCCCCCCTGTATAATAGGCCTCACCTCATCCCCCTGTATAATAGGCCTCACCTCATCCCCCTGTATAATAGGCATCACCTAATCCCCCCTGTATAATATGCATCACCTCATCCCCCTGTATAATAGGCCTCACCTCATCCCCCTGTAAAATAGGCCTCACCTCATCCCCCTATATAATAGGCCTCACCTCATCCCCCCTGTAGAATAGGTCTCACCTCATCCCTGCTGTAGAATAGGCCTCACCTCATCCCCCCTGTAGAGTAGGCCTCACCTCATCCCCCCTGTAGAATATGCCTCACCTCACCCCCCCTGTAGAATAGGCCTCACCTCATCCCACTGTATAACAGGCATCACCTCATCCCCCCTGTAGAATAGGCCTCACCTCATCCCCCCTGTATAATAGGCCTCACCTCATCCCCCTGTAGAATAGGCCTCACCTCATCCCCCCTATAGAACAGGCCTCACCTCATCCCCCCTATAGAACAGGCCACACATCATCCCCCTGTAGAATAGGCCTCACCTTATCCCCCTGTATAATAGGCCACACCTCATCCCCCTGTATAATAGGCCACACCTCATCCCCCTGAAGAATAGGCCTCACCTCACCCCCGTGTATAATAGGCCTCACCTCATCCCCCTGTAGAATAGGCCTCACCTCATCCCCCCTATAGAACAGGCCTCACCTCATCCCCCCTATAGAACAGGCCTTACTTCATCACCCCCTATAGAACAGGCCTCACATCATCCCCCTGTAGAATAGGCCTCACCTTATCCCCCTGTATAATAGGCCACACCTCATCCCCCTGTATAATAGGCCACACCTCATCCCCCTGTAGAATAGGCCTCACCTCACCCCCTTGTATAATAGGCCTCACCTCATACCCCTGTAGAACAGGCCTCACCTCATCCCCCTGTATAATAGGCCTCACCTCACCCCCTCGGTAGAATAGGCATCACCTCATCCCCCTGTATAATAGGCCTCACCTCATCCCCCTGTATAATAGGCTTCAACTCATCCCCCTGTATAATAGGCCTCACCTCATCCCTCCTATAGAATAGGCCTCACCTCATCCCCCCTGTATAATAGGCCTCACCTCATCCCCCCTATAGAATAGGCCTCACCTCACCCCCCCTGTATAATAGGCATCACCTCATCCCCCCCTGTAGAATAGGCCTCTCTTCATCCCCCCTGTATAATAGTCCTCACCTCATCCCCATGTATAATAGGCCTCACCTCATCCCCCTGTATAACAGCCCTTACCTCTTCCCCCTGTATAATAGGCCTCACCTCATCCCCCTGTATAATAGGCCTCACCTCATCCCCCCTGTAGAATAGGCCTCGTCTCATCCCCCTGTAGAATAGGCCTCACCTTATCCCCCATATAGAACAGGCCTCACCTCATCCCCTCTATAGAACAGGCCTCACCTCATCCCCCTGTAGAATAGGCCTCACCGCATCCCCCTGTATAATAGGCCACACCTCATCCCCCCTGTAGAATAGGCCTCACCTCATCCCCCTGTAAAATAGGCCTCACCTCATCCCCCTGTAGAATAGGCCACACCTCATCCCCCCTGTAGAATAGGCCTCACCTCATCACCCCTATAGAATAGGCCTCACCTCATCCCACTGTATAATAGGCCTCACATCATCCCCCTGTAGAACAGGCCTCACCTTGTCCCTCTGTATAATAGGCCTCACCCCACCCCCCCTGTAGAATAGGCCTTACCTCATCCCCCATGTATAATAGGCATCACCTCATCCCCCCTGTATAATAGGCCTCACCTCATCCCCCCTGTATAATAGGCATCACCTCATCCCCCCTGTATAATAGGCCTCACCTCATCCCCCCTGTAGAATAGGCATCACCTCACCCCCCCTGTATAATAGGCCTCATCTCATCCCCCCTGTATAATAGGCCTCACCTCATCCCCCTGTATAATAGGCCTCACTTCATCCCTCTGTAGAGTAGCCCTCACATCATCCCCCATGTATAATAGGCCTCACCTCATGCCCCTGTATAATAGGCCTCACCTCATCCCCCTGTATAATAGGCCTCACCTCATCCCCCCTATAGAATAGGCCTCACCTCATCCCCCCTGTATAATAGGCATCACCTCATCCCCCCTGTAGAATAGGCCTCACCTCATCCCCCCTGTATAATAGGCCTCACCTCATACCCCTGTATAATAGGCCTCACCTCATCCCCCCTGTATAATAGGCATCACCTCATCTCCCCTGTAGAATAGGCCTCACCTCATCCCCCTGTATAATAGGCCTCACCTCATCCAACTGTATAATAGGCCTCACCTCATCCCCCTGTATAACAGGCCTCACCTCATCCCCCTGTATAATAGGCCTCACTTCATCCCCCTGTAGAGTAGCCCTCACCTCATCCCCCATGTATAATAGGCCTCACCTCATCCCCCTATAGAATAGGCCTCACCTCATCCCCCCTGAATAATAGGCATCACGTCATCCCCCTGTAGAATAGCCCTCACCTCATCCCCCCTGTATAATAGGCCTCACCTCATCCCCCTGTATAATAGGCCTCACCTCATCCCCCTGTATAATAGGCCTCACCTCATCCCCGCTATAGAATAGGCCTCACCTCATCCCCCCTGTATAATAGGCCTCACCTCATCCCCCCTGTAGAATAGGCCTCACCTCATCCCCCCTGTATAATAGGCCTCACCTCATCCCCCCCTGTATAACAGGCCTCACCTCATCCCCCCTGAATAATAGGCATCACGTCATCCCCCTGTAGAATAGGCCTCACCTCATCCCCCCTGTATAATAGGCCTCACCTCATCCCCCTGTATAATAGGCCTCACCTCATCCCCCTGTATAACAGGCCTCACCTCATCCCCCTGTATAATAGGCCTCACTTCATCCCCCTGTAGAATAGCCCTCACCTCATCCCCCCTGTATAATAGGCCTCACCTCATCCCCCTGTATAATAGGCCTCACCTCATCCCCCTGTATAATAGGCCTCACCTCATCCCCGCTATAGAATAGGCCTCACCTCATCCCCCCTGTATATTAGGCCTCACCTCATCCCCCCTGTAGAATAGGCCTCACCTCATCCCCCCTGTATAATAGGCCTCACCTCAATCCTCCCTGTATAACAGGCCTCACCTCATCCCCCCTGTATAATAGGCATCACCTCATCCCCCCTGTAGAATAGGCCTCACCTCATCCCCCTGTATAATAGGCCTCACCTCATCCCCCTGTATAATAGGCCTCACCTCATCCCCCTGTATAACAGGCCTCACCTCATCCCCCTGTATAATAGGCCTCACCTCACCCCCCTGTATAATAGGCCTCACCTCATCCCCCTGTATAATAGGCCTCACCTCATCCCCCTGTAGAATAGGCCTCACCTCATCCCCCCTATAGAACAGGCCTCACCTCATCCCCCCTATAGAACAGGCCTCGCATCATCCCCCTGTAGAATAGGCCTCACCTCATCCCCCTGTATAATAGGCCACATCTCATCCCCCTGTAGAATAGGCCTCACCTCATCCCCCTGTAGAATAGGCCACACCTCATCCCCCCTGTAGAATAGGCCTCACCTCATCACCCCTATAGAATAGGCCTCACCTCATCCCCCTGTAGAATAGGCCACACCTCATCCCCCCTGTAGAATAGGCCTCACCTCATCACCCCTATAGAATAGGCCTCACCTCATCCCACTGTATAATAGGCCTCACATCATCCCCCTGTAGAACAGGCCTCACCTTGTCCCTCTGTATAATAGGCCTCACCCCACCCCCCCTGTAGAATAGGCCTTACCTCATCCCCCATGTATAATAGGCATCACCTCATCCCCCCTGTATAATAGGCCTCACCTCATCCCCCCTGTATAATAGGCATCACCTCATCCCCCCTGTATAATAGGCCTCACCTCATCCCCCCTGTAGAATAGGCATCACCTCACCCCCCCTGTATAATAGGCCTCATCTCATCCCCCCTGTATAATAGGCCTCACCTCATCCCCCTGTATAATAGGCCTCACTTCATCCCTCTGTAGAGTAGCCCTCACATCATCCCCCATGTATAATAGGCCTCACCTCATGCCCCTGTATAATAGGCCTCACCTCATCCCCCTGTATAATAGGCCTCACCTCATCCCCCCTATAGAATAGGCCTCACCTCATCCCCCCTGTATAATAGGCATCACCTCATCCCCCCTGTAGAATAGGCCTCACCTCATCCCCCCTGTATAATAGGCCTCACCTCATACCCCTGTATAATAGGCCTCACCTCATCCCCCCTGTATAATAGGCATCACCTCATCTCCCCTGTAGAATAGGCCTCACCTCATCCCCCTGTATAATAGGCCTCACCTCATCCAACTGTATAATAGGCCTCACCTCATCCCCCTGTATAACAGGCCTCACCTCATCCCCCTGTATAATAGGCCTCACTTCATCCCCCTGTAGAGTAGCCCTCACCTCATCCCCCATGTATAATAGGCCTCACCTCATCCCCCTATAGAATAGGCCTCACCTCATCCCCCCTGAATAATAGGCATCACGTCATCCCCCTGTAGAATAGCCCTCACCTCATCCCCCCTGTATAATAGGCCTCACCTCATCCCCCTGTATAATAGGCCTCACCTCATCCCCCTGTATAATAGGCCTCACCTCATCCCCGCTATAGAATAGGCCTCACCTCATCCCCCCTGTATAATAGGCCTCACCTCATCCCCCCTGTAGAATAGGCCTCACCTCATCCCCCCTGTATAATAGGCCTCACCTCATCCCCCCCTGTATAACAGGCCTCACCTCATCCCCCCTGAATAATAGGCATCACGTCATCCCCCTGTAGAATAGGCCTCACCTCATCCCCCCTGTATAATAGGCCTCACCTCATCCCCCTGTATAATAGGCCTCACCTCATCCCCCTGTATAACAGGCCTCACCTCATCCCCCTGTATAATAGGCCTCACTTCATCCCCCTGTAGAATAGCCCTCACCTCATCCCCCCTGTATAATAGGCCTCACCTCATCCCCCTGTATAATAGGCCTCACCTCATCCCCCTGTATAATAGGCCTCACCTCATCCCCGCTATAGAATAGGCCTCACCTCATCCCCCCTGTATATTAGGCCTCACCTCATCCCCCCTGTAGAATAGGCCTCACCTCATCCCCCCTGTATAATAGGCCTCACCTCAATCCTCCCTGTATAACAGGCCTCACCTCATCCCCCCTGTATAATAGGCATCACCTCATCCCCCCTGTAGAATAGGCCTCACCTCATCCCCCTGTATAATAGGCCTCACCTCATCCCCCTGTATAATAGGCCTCACCTCATCCCCCTGTATAACAGGCCTCACCTCATCCCCCTGTATAATAGGCCTCACCTCACCCCCCTGTATAATAGGCCTCACCTCATCCCCCTGTATAATAGGCCTCACCTCATCCCCCTGTAGAATAGGCCTCACCTCATCCCCCCTATAGAACAGGCCTCACCTCATCCCCCCTATAGAACAGGCCTCGCATCATCCCCCTGTAGAATAGGCCTCACCTCATCCCCCTGTATAATAGGCCACATCTCATCCCCCTGTAGAATAGGCCTCACCTCATCCCCCTGTATAATAGGCCTCACCTCATCCCCCTGTAGAACAGGCCTCACCTCATCCCCCCCTATAGAATAGGCCTCACCTCATCCCTGCTGTAGAATAGGCCTCACCTCATCCCCCCTGTAGAGTAGGCCTCACCTCATCCCCCTGTAGAATAGGCCTCACCCCATCCCCCCTGTATAATAGGCCTCACCTCATCCCCCCTGTATAATATGCATCACCTCATCACACCTGTATAATAGGCCTCACCTCATCCCCCTGTATAATAGGCCTCACCTCATCCCCCTGTATAATAGGCCTCACCTCATCCCCCTTTATAATAGGCCTCACCTCATCCCCCGTGTAGAATAGGCCTCACCTCATCCCTGCTGTAGAATAGGCCTCACCTCATCCCCCTGTAGAATAGGCCTCACCTCATCCCCCTGTATAATAGGCCTCACCTCATCCCCCCTGTATAATAGGCCTCACCTCATCCCCCTGTAGAATAGGCCTCACCTCATCCCCCTGTAGAACAGGCCTCACCTCATCCCCCCTGTAGAATAGGCATCACCTCATCCCCCCTGTATAATAGGCCTCACCTCATCCCCCTGTATGATAGGCCTCACCTCATCCCCCTGTATAATAGGCCTCACCTCATCCCCTGTATAATAGGCCTCACCTCATCCCCCGATATAATAGGCCTCACCTCAACCCCCTGTAGATTAGGCCTCACCGCATCCCCCTGTATAATAGGCCACACCTCATCCCCCCTGTAGAATAGGCCTCACCTCATCCCCCTGTAAAATAGGCCTCACCTCATCCCCCTGTAGAATAGGCCTCACCTCATCCCCCCCTATAGAATAGGCCTCACCTCATCACCCCTATAGAATAGGCCTCACCTCATCCCCCTGTATAATAGGCCTCACCTCATCCCCCCTGTATAATAGGCATCACCTCATCCCCCCTGTATAATAGGCCTCACCTCATCCCCCTGTATAATAGGCCTCACCTCGTCCCTCTGTTTAATAGGCCTCACCTCACCCCCCCTGTAGAATAGGCCTCACCTCATCCCCCCTGTATAATAGGCCTCACCTCATCCCCCTGTATAATAGGCCTCACTTCATCCCCCTGTAGCGTAGCCCTCATCTCATCCCCCATGTATAATAGGCCTCACCTCATCCCCCTGTATAATAGGCCTCACCTCATCCCCCTGTATAATAGGCCTCACCTCATCCCCCCTATAGAATAGGCCTCACCTCATCCCCCCTGTATAATAGGCATCACGTCATCCCCCTGTAGAATAGGCCTCACCTCATCCCCCCTGTATAATAGGCCTCACCTCATCCCCTTGTATAATAGGCCTCACCTCATCCCCCTGTATAATAGGCCTCACCTCATCCCCCTATATAATAGGCCTCACCTCATCCCCCTGTATATCAGGCCTCACCTCATCCCCCTGTATAATAGGCCTCACTTCATCCCCCTGTAGAATAGCCCTCACCTCACCCCCCCTGTATAATAGGCCTCACCTCATCCCCTTGTATAATAGGCCTCACCTCATCCCCCTGTACAATAGGCCTCACCTCATCCCCGCTATAGAATAGGCCTCACCTCATCCCCCCTGTATAATAGGCCTCACCTCATCCCCCCTGTAGAATAGGCCTCACCTCATCCCCCCTCTATAATAGGCCTCACCTCATCCCCCCCTGTATAACAGGCCTCACCTCATCCCCCCTGTATAATATGCATCACCTCATCCCCCCTGTAGAATAGGCCTCACCTCATCCCCCTGTATAATAGGCCTCACCTCATCCCCCTGTATAATAGGCCTCACCTCATCCCCCTGTATAACAGGCCTCACCTCATCCCCCTGTATAATAGGCCTCACCTCACCCCCTGTATAATAGGCCTCACCTCATCCCCCTGTATAATAGGCCTCACCTCATCCCCCTGTAGAATAGGCCTCACCTCATCCCCCCTATAGAACAGGCCTCACCTCATCCCCCCTATAGAACAGGCCTCGCATCATCCCCCTGTAGAATAGGCCTCACCTCATCCCCCTGTATAATAGGCCACATCTCATCCCCCTGTAGAATAGGCCTCACCTCATCCCCCTGTATAATAGGCCTCACCTCATCCCCCTGTAGAACAGGCCTCACCTCATCCCCCCCTATAGAATAGGCCTCACCTCATCCCTGCTGTAGAATAGGCCTCACCTCATCCCCCTGTAGAGTAGGCCTCACCTCATCCCCCTGTAGAATAGGACTCACCCCATCCCCCTGTATAATAGGCCTCACCTCATCCCCCCTGTATAATATGCATCACCTCATCCCCCCAGTATAATAGGCCTCACCTCATCCCCCTGTATAATAGGCCTCACCTCATCCACCTGTATAATAGGCCTCACCTCATCCCCCTTTATAATAGGCCTCACCTCATCCCCCGTGTAGAATAGGCCTCACCTCATCCCTGCTGTAGAATAGGCCTCACCTCATCCCCCTGTAGAATAGGCCTCACCTCATCCCCCCTGTATAATAGGCCTCACCTCATCCCCCCTGTATAATAGGCCTCACCTCATCCCCCTGTAGAATAGGCCTCACCTCATCCCCCCTGTATAATAGGCCTCACCTCATCCCCCCTGTATAATAGGCCTCACCTCATCCCCCTGTAGAATAGGCCTCACCTCATCCCCCTGTAGAACAGGCCTCACCTCATCCCCCCTGTAGAATAGGCATCACCTCATCCCCCCTGTATAATAGGCCTCACCTCATCCCCCCTGTATGATAGGCCTCACCTCATCCCCCTGTATAATAGGCCTCACCTCATCCCCCTGTATAATAGGCCTCACCTCATCCCCCTATATAATAGGCCTCACCTCATCCCCCTGTAGAATAGGCCTCACCGCATCCCCCTGTATAATAGGCCACACCTCATCCCCCCTGTAGAATAGGCCTCACCTCATCCCCCTGTAAAATAGGCCTCACCTCATCCCCCTGTAGAATAGGCCTCACCTCATCCCCCCCTATAGAATAGGCCTCACCTCATCACCCCTATAGAATAGGCCTCACCTCATCCCCCTGTATAATAGGCCTCACCTCATCCCCCCTGTATAATAGGCATCACCTCATCCCCCCTGTATAATAGGCCTCACCTCATCCCCCTGTATAATAGGCCTCACCTCGTCCCTCTGTTTAATAGGCCTCACCTCACCCCCCCTGTAGAATAGGCCTCACCTCATCCCCCCTGTATAATAGGCCTCACCTCATCCCCCTGTATAATAGGCCTCACTTCATCCCCCTGTAGCGTAGCCCTCACCTCATCCCCCATGTATAATAGGCCTCACCTCATCCCCCTGTATAATAGGCCTCACCTCATCCCCCTGTATAATAGGCCTCACCTCATCCCCCCTGTAGAATAGGCCTCACCTCATCCCCCCTGTATAATAGGCATCACGTCATCCCCCTGTAGAATAGGCCTCACCTCATCCCCCCTGTATAATAGGCCTCACCTCATCCCCCTGTATAATAGGCCTCACCTCATCCCCCTGTATAATTGGCCTCACCTCATCCCCCTATATAATAGGCCTCACCTCATCCCCCTGTATAACAGGCCTCACCTCATCCCCCTGTATAATAGGCCTCACTTCATCCCCCTGTAGAATAGCCCTCACCTCACCCCCCCTGTATAATAGGCCTCACCTCATCCCCCTGTATAATAGGCCTCACCTCATCCCCCTGTATAATAGGCCTCACCTCATCCCCGCTATAGAATAGACCTCACCTCATCCCCCCTGTATAATAGGCCTCACCTCATCCCCCCTGTAGAATAGGCCTCACCTCATCCCCCCTCTATAATAGGCCTCACCTCATCCCCCCCTGTATAACAGGCCTCACCTCACCCCCCCTGTATAATATGCATCACCTCATCCCCCCTGTAGAATAGGCCTCACCTCATCCCCCTGTATAATAGGCCTCACCTCATCCCCCTGTATAATAGGCCTCACCTCATCCCCCTGTATAACAGGCCTCACCTCATCCCCCTGTATAATAGGCCTCACCTCACCCCCCTGTATAATAGGCCTCACCTCATCCCCCTGTATAATAGGCCTCACCTCATCCCCCTGTAGAATAGGCCTCACCTCATCCCCCCTATAGAACAGGCCTCACCTCATCCCCCCTATAGAACAGGCCTCGCATCATCCCCCTGTAGAATAGGCCTCACCTCATCCCCCTGTATAATAGGCCACATCTCATCCCCCTGTAGAATAGGCCTCACCTCATCCCCCTGTATAATAGGCCTCACCTCATCCCCCTGTATAATAGGCCTCACCTCATCCCCCTATATAATAGGCCTCACCTCATCCCCCTGTAGAATAGGCCTCACCGCATCCCCCTGTATAATAGGCCACACCTCATCCCCCCTGTAGAATAGGCCTCACCTCATCCCCCTGTAAAATAGGCCTCACCTCATCCCCCTGTAGAATAGGCCTCACCTCATCCCCCCCTATAGAATAGGCCTCACCTCATCACCCCTATAGAATAGGCCTCACCTCATCCCCCTGTATAATAGGCCTCACCTCATCCCCCCTGTATAATAGGCATCACCTCATCCCCCCTGTATAAAAGGCCTCACCTCATCCCCCTGTATAATAGGCCTCACCTCGTCCCTCTGTTTAATAGGCCTCACCTCACCCCCCTTGTAGAATAGGCCTCACCTCATCCCCCCTGTATAATAGGCCTCACCTCATCCCCCTGTATAATAGGCCTCACTTCATCCCCCTGTAGCGTAGCCCTCACCTCATCCCCCATGTATAATAGGCCTCACCTCATCCCCCTGTATAATAGGCCTCACCTCATCCCCCTGTATAATAGGCCTCACCTCATCCCCCCTATAGAATAGGCCTCACCTCATCCCCCCTGTATAATAGGCATCACGTCATCCCCCTGTAGAATAGGCCTCACCTCATCCCCCCTGTATAATAGGCCTCACCTCATCCCCCTGTATAATAGGCCTCACCTCATCCCCCTGTATAATAGGCCTCACCTCATCCCCCTATATAATAGGCCTCACCTCATCCCCCTGTATAACAGGCCTCACCTCATCCCCCTGTATAATAGGCCTCACTTCATCCCCCTGTAGAATTGCCCTCACCTCACCCCCCCTGTATAATAGGCCTCACCTCATCCCCCTGTATAATAGGCCTCACCTCATCCCCCTGTATAATAGGCCTCACCTCATCCCCGCTATAGAATAGGCCTCACCTCATCCCCCCTGTATAATAGGCCTCACCTCATCCCCCCTGTAGAATAGGCCTCACCTCATCCCCCCTCTATAATAGGCCTCACCTCATCCCCCCCTGTATAACAGGCCTCACCTCATCCCCCCTGTATAATATGCATCACCTCATCCCCCCTGTAGAATAGGCCTCACCTCATCCCCCTGTATAATAGGCCTCACCTCATCCCCCTGTATAATAGGCCTCACCTCACCCCCCTGTATAATAGGCCTCACCTCATCCCCCTGTATAATAGGCCTCACCTCATCCCCCTGTAGAATAGGCCTCACCTCATCCCCCCTATAGAACAGGCCTCACCTCATCCCCCCTATAGAACAGGCCTCGCATCATCCCCCTGTAGAATAGGCCTCACCTCATCCCCCTGTATAATAGGCCACATCTCATCCCCCTGTAGAATAGGCCTCACCTCATCCCCCTGTATAATAGGCCTCACCTCATCCCCCTGTAGAACAGGCCTCACCTCATCCCCCCCTATAGAATAGGCCTCACCTCATCCCTGCTGTAGAATAGGCCTCACCTCATCCCCCTGTAGAGTAGGCCTCACCTCATCCCCCTGTAGAATAGGACTCACCCCATCCCCCTGTATAATAGGCCTCACCTCATCCCCCCTGTATAATATGCATCACCTCATCCCCCCTGTATAATAGGCCTCACCTCATCCCCCTGTATAATAGGCCTCACCTCATCCACCTGTATAATAGGCCTCACCTCATCCCCCTTTATAATAGGCCTCACCTCATGCCCCGTGTAGAATAGGCCTCACCTCATCCCTGCTGTAGAATAGGCCTCACCTCATCCCCCTGTAGAATAGGCCTCACCTCATCCCCCCTGTATAATAGGCCTCACCTCATCCCCCCTGTATAATAGGCCTCACCTCATCCCCCTGTAGAATAGGCCTCACCTCATCCCCCTGTAGAACAGGCCTCACCTCATCCCCCCTGTAGAATAGGCATCACCTCATCCCCCCTGTATAATAGGCCTCACCTCATCCCCCCTGTATAATAGGCCTCACCTCATCCCCCTGTATAATAGGCCTCACCTCATCCCCCTGTATAATAGGCCTCACCTCATCCCCCTATATAATAGGCCTCACCTCATCCCCCTGTAGATTAGGCCTCACCGCATCCCCCTGTATAATAGGCCACACCTCATCCCCCTGTATAATAGGCCTCACCTCATCCCCCTGTATAACAGCCCTTACCTCATCCCCCTGTATAATAGGCCTCACCTCATCCCCCTGTATAATAGGCCTCACCTCATCCCCCCTGTAGAATAGGCCTCAACTCATCCCCCTGTAGAATAGGCCTCACCTTATCCCCCCTATAGAACAGGATTCACCTTATCCCCTCTATAGAACAGGCCTCACCTCATCCCCCTGTAGAATAGGCCTCACCGCATCCCCCTGTATAATAGGCCACACCTCATCCCCCCTGTAGAATAGGCCTCACCTCATCCCCCTGTAAAATAGGCCTCACCTCATCCCCCTGTAGAATAGGCCTCACCTCATCCCCCCCCTATAGAATAGGCCTCACCTCATCACCCCTATAGAATAGGCCTCACCTCATCCCCCTGTATAATAGGCCTCACCTCATCCCCCCTGTATAATATGCCTCACCTCATCCCCCTGTATAATAGGCCTCACTTCATCCCCCTGTAGAATAGCCCTCACCTCATCCCCCTGTATAATAGGCCTCACCTCATCCCCCTGTATAACAGGCCTCACCTCATCCCCCTGTATAATAGGCCTCACCTCACCCCCCTGTATAATAGGCCTCACCTCCTCCCCCTGTATAATAGGCCTCACCTCATCCCCCTGTAGAATAGGCCTCACCTCATCCCCCCTATAGAACAGGCCTCACCTCATCCCCCCTATAGGCAAGGCCTCGCATCATCCCCCTGTAGAATAGGCCTCACCTCATCCCCCTGTATAATAGGCCACATCTCATCCCCCTGTAGAATAGGCCTCACCTCATCCCCCTGTATAATAGACCTCACGTCATCCCCCCCTATAGAATAGGCCTCACCTCATCCCTGCTGTAGAATAGGCCTCACCTCATCCAACCTGTAGAGTAGGCCTCACCTCATCCCCCCTGTAGAGTAGGCCTCACCTCATCCCCCTGTAGAATAGGCCTCACCCCATCCCCCCTGTATAATAGGCCTCACCTCATCCCCCCTGTATAATATGCATCACCTCATCCCCCCTGTATAATAGGCCTCACCTCATCCCCCTGTATAATACGCCTCACCTCATCACCCTGTATAATATGCCTCACCTCATCCCCTTTATAATAGGCCTCACCTCATCCCCCCTGTAGAATAGGCCTCACCTCATCCCTGCTGTAGAATAGGCCTCACCTCATCCCCCTGTAGAATAGGCCTCACCTCATCCCCCCTGTAGAATAGGCCTCACCTCATCCCACCTGTATAATAGGCCTCACCTCATCCCCCCTGTATAATAGGCCTCACCTCATCCCCCTGTAGAATAGGCCTCACCTCATCCCCCCTGTAGAATAGGCATCACCTCATCCCCCTGTATAATAGGCCTCACCTCATCCCCCTGTATAATAGGCCTCACCTCATCCCCCTGTAAAATAGGCCTCACCTCATCGACCTATATAATAGGCCTCACCTCATCCCCCCTGTAGAATAGGCCTCACCTCATCCCGCTGTAGAATAGGCCTCACCTCATCCCCCCTGTATAATAGGCCTCACCTCATCCCCCCTGTATAATATGCATCACCTCATCCCCCCTGTATAATAGGCCTCACCTCATCCCCCTGTATAATAGGCCTCACCTCATCCCCCTGTATAATAGGCCTCACCTCATCCCCCTTTATAATAGGCCTCACCTCATCCCCCCTGTAGAATAGGCCTCACCTCATCCCTGCTGTAGAATAGGCCTCACCTCATCCCCCCTGTAGAATAGGCCTCACCTCATCCCCCTGTAGAATAGGCCTCACCTCATCCCCCCTGTATAATAGGCCTCACCTCATCCCCCTGTATAATAGGCCTCACCTCATCCCCCTGTAGAATAGGCCTCACCTCATCCCCCTGTAGAACAGGCCTCACCTCATCCCCCCTGTAGAATAGGCATCACCTCATCCCCCCTGTATAATAGGCCTCACCTCATCCCCCCTGTATAATAGGCCTCACCTCATCCCCCTGTATAATAGGCCTCACTTCATCCCCCTGTAGAGTAGCCCTCACCTCATCCCCCCTGTATAATAGGCCTCACCTCATCCCCCTGTATAATAGGCCTCACCTCATCCCCCTGTATAATAGGCCTCACCTCATCCCCCCTATAGAATAGGCCTCACCTCAACCCCCCTGTATAATAGGCATCACCTCATCCCCCCTGTAGAATAGGCCTCACCTCATACCCCTGTATAATAGGCCTCACCTCATCCCCCCTGTATAATAGGCATCACCTCATCTCCCCTGTAGAATAGGCCTCACCTCATCCCCCTGTATAATAGGCCTCACCTCATCCCCCTGTATAATAGGCCTCACCTCATCCCCCTGTATAACAGGCCTCACCTCATCCCCTTGTATAATAGGCCTCACCTCACCCCCTGTATAATAGGCCTCACCTCATCCCCCTGTATAATAGGCCTCACCTGATCCCCCTGTAGAATAGGCCTCACCTCATCCCCCCTATAGAACAGGCCTCACCTCATCCCCCCTATAGAACAGGCCTCGCATCATCCCCCTGTAGAATAGGCCTCACCTCATCCCCCTGTATAATAGCCCACATCTCATCCCCCTGTAGAATAGGCCTCACCTCATCCCCCTATATAATAGGCCTCACCTCATCCCGCTGTAGAACAGGCCTCACCTCATCCCCCCTATAGAATAGGCCTCACCTCATCACCCCTATAGAATAGGCCTCACCTCGTCCCTCTGTATAATAGGCCTCACCTCACCCCCCCTGTAGAATAGGCCTCACCTCATCCCCCCTGTATAATAGGCATCACCTCATCCCCCCTGTATAATAGGCCTCACCTCATCCCCCTGTATAATAGGCCTCACCTCATCCCCCTGTATAATAGGCATCACCTCATCCCCCCTGTATAATATTCATCACCTCATTACCCCTGTATAATAGGCCTCACCTCATCCCCCTGTAAAATAGGCCTCACCTCATCCCCCTATATAATAGGCCTCACCTCATCCCCCCTGTAGAATAGGCCTCACCTCATCCATGCTGTAGAATAGGCCTCACCTCATCCCCCATGTACAGTAGGCCTCACCTCATCCCCCTGTAGAATAGGCCTCACCTCATCCCCCTGTATAATAGGCCTCACCTCATCCCCCTGTATAATAGGCCTCACCTCATCCCCCTTTATAATAGGCCTCACCTCATCCCCCCTGTAGAATAGGCCTCACCTCATCCCTGCTGTAGAATAGGCCTCACCTCATCCACCCTGTAGAATAGGCCTCACCTCATCCCCCCTGTACAATAGGCCTCACCTCATCCCCCCTGTATAATAGGCCTCACCTCATCCCCCCTGTATAATAGGCCTCACCTCATCCCCCTGTATAATAGGCCTCACCTGATCCCCCTGTAGAATAGGCCTCACCTCATCCCCCCTATAGAACAGGCCTCACCTCATCCCCCCTATAGAACAGGCCTCGCATCATCCCCCTGTAGAATAGGCCTCACCTCATCCCCCTGTATAATAGCCCACATCTCATCCCCCTGTAGAATAGGCCTCACCTCATCCCCCTATATAATAGGCCTCACCTCATCCCGCTGTAGAACAGGCCTCACCTCATCCCCCCTATAGAATAGGCCTCACCTCATCACCCCTATAGAATAGGCCTCACCTCGTCCCTCTGTATAATAGGCCTCACCTCACCCCCCCTGTAGAATAGGCCTCACCTCATCCCCCCTGTATAATAGGCATCACCTCATCCCCCCTGTATAATAGGCCTCACCTCATCCCCCTGTATAATAGGCCTCACCTCATCCCCCTGTATAATAGGCATCACCTCATCCCCCCTGTATAATATTCATCACCTCATTACCCCTGTATAATAGGCCTCACCTCATCCCCCTGTAAAATAGGCCTCACCTCATCCCCTATATAATAGGCCTCACCTCATCCCCCCTGTAGAATAGGCCTCACCTCATCCATGCTGTAGAATAGGCCTCACCTCATCCCCCATGTACAGTAGGCCTCACCTCATCCCCCTGTAGAATAGGCCTCACCTCATCCCCCTGTATAATAGGCCTCACCTCATCCCCCTGTATAATAGGCCTCACCTCATCCCCCTTTATAATAGGCCTCACCTCATCCCCCCTGTAGAATAGGCCTCACCTCATCCCTGCTGTAGAATAGGCCTCACCTCATCCACCCTGTAGAATAGGCCTCACCTCATCCCCCCTGTACAATAGGCCTCACCTCATCCCCCCTGTATAATAGGCCTCACCTCATCCCCCCTGTATAATAGGCCTCACCTCATCCCCCCTGTATAATAGGCATCACCTCATCCCCCCTGTAGAATAGGCCTCACCTCATCCCCCTGTATAATAGGCCTCACCTCATCCCCCTGTATAATAGGCCTCACCTCATCCCCTTGTAGAATAGGCCTCACCTCATCCCCCCTATAGAACAGGCCTCACCTCATCCCCCCTATAGAACAGGCCTCACATCATCCCCCTGTAGAATAGGCCTCACCTCATCCCCCTGTATAATAGGCCACATCTCATCGCCCTGTAGAATAGGCCTCACCTCATCCCCCTGTATAATAGGCCTCACCTCATCCCCCTGTAGAACAGGCCTCACCTCATCCCCCTGTAGAATAGGCCTCACCTCACCCCCCCCCTATAGAATAGGCCTCACCTCATCCCCCTGTAGAATAGGCCTCACCTCATCCCCCTGTAGAATAGGCCTCACCTCACCCCCCCTATAGAATAGGCCTCACCTCATCCCCTGTATAATAGGCCTCACTTCACCCCCCCTGTAGAATAGGCCTCACCTCATCCCCCCTGTATAATAGGCATCACCTCATCCCCCTGTATAATAGGCCTCACCTCATCCCCCTGTATAATAGGCCTCACCTCATCCCCCCTGTAAATTAGGCCTCACCTCATCCCCCCTATAGAATAGGCCTCAACTCACCCCCCCTGTATAATAGGCCTCACCTCATCCCCCCTGTATAATAGGCCTCACCTCATCCCCCCTGTATAATAGGCATCACCTCATCCCCCCTGTAGAATAGGCCTCACCTCATCCCCCTGTATAATAGGCCTCACCTCATCCCCCTGTATAATAGGCCTCACCTCATCCCCTTGTAGAATAGGCCTCACCTCATCCCCCCTATAGAACAGGCCTCACCTCATCCCCCCTATAGAACAGGCCTCACATCATCCCCCTGTAGAATAGGCCTCACCTCATCTCCCTGTATAATAGGCCTCACCTCATCCCCCCTATAGAACAGGCCTCACCTCATCCCCCCTATAGAACAGGCCTCACCTCATCCCCCCTATAGAACAGGCCTCACATCATCCCCCTGTTTAATAGGCCTCACCTCATCTCCCTGTATAATAGGCCACACCTCATCCCCCCTATAGAACAGGCCTCACCTCATCCCCCCTATAGAACAGGCCTCACCTCATCCCCCTGTAGAATAGGCCTCACCTCATCCCCCTGTAGAATAGGCCTCACCTCACCCCCCCCCTATAGAATAGGCCTCACCTCATCACCCTGTAGAATAGGCCTCACCTCATCACCCTGTAGAATAGGCCTCACCTCACCCCCCCCCCTATAGAATAGGCCTCACCTCATCACCCCTATAGAATAGGCCTCACCTCATCCCCCTGTACAATAGGCCTCACCTCATCCCCTGTAGAACAGGCCTCACCTCATCCCCCTGTATAATAGGCCTCACCTCACCCCCCCTGTAGAATAGGCCTCACCTCATCCCCCCTGTATAATAGGCATCACCTCATCCCCCTGTATAATAGGCCTCACCTCATCCCCCTGTATAATAGGCCTCACCTCATCCCCCCTGTAAATTAGGCCTCACCTCATCCCCCATATAGAATAGGCCTCAACTCACCCCCCCTGTATAATAGGCCTCACCTCATCCCCCCTGTATAATAGGCCTCACCTCATCCCCCTGTATAATAGGCCACATCTCATCCCCCTGTAGAATAGGCCTCACCTCATCCCCCTGTATAATAGGCCTCACCTCATCCCCCTGTAGAACAGGCCTCACCTCATCCCCCCCTATAGAATAGGCCTCACCTCATCACCCCTATAGAATAGGCCTCACCTCATCCCCCTGTATAATAGGCCTCACCTCATCCCACCGTAGAACAGGCCTCACCTCGTCCCTCTGTATAATAGGGCTCACCTCATCCCCCCTGTAAATTAGGCCTCAACTCATCCCCCCTATAGAATAGGCCTCAACTCACCCCCCCTGTATAATAGGCCTCACCTCATCCCCCCTGTATAATAGGCCTCACCTCATCCCCCCTGTATAATAGGCATCACCTCTTCCCCCTGTAGAATAGGCCTCACCTCATCCCCCTGTATAATAGGCCTCACCTCATCCCCCTGTATAATAGGCCTCACCTCATCCCCTTGTAGAATAGGCCTCACCTCATCCCCCCTATAGAACAGGCCTCACATCATCCCCCCTATAGAACAGGCCTCACATCATCCCCCTGTAGAATAGGCCTCACCTCATCCCCCTGTATAATAGGCCACATCTCATCCCCCTGTAGAATAGGCCTCACCTCATCCCCCTGTATAATAGGCCTCACCTCATCCCCCTGTAGAACAGGCCTCACCTCATCCCCCCCTATAGAATAGGCCTCACCTCATCACCCCTATAGAATAGGCCTCACCTCATCCCCCTGTATAATAGGCCTCACCTCATCCCACCGTAGAACAGGCCTCACCTCGTCCCTCTGTATAATAGGGCTCACCTCATCCCCCCTGTAAATTAGGCCTCAACTCATCCCCCCTATAGAATAGGCCTCAACTCACCCCCCCTGTATAATAGGCCTCACCTCATCCCCCCTGTATAATAGGCCTCACCTCATCCCCCTTGTATAATAGGCATCACCTCATCCCCCCTGTAGAATAGGCCTCACCTCATCCCCCTGTATAATAGGCCTCACTTCATCCCCCTGTATAATAGGCCTCACCTCATCCCCCCTATAGAACAGGCCTCACCTCATCCCCCCTATAGAACAGGCCTCACCTCATCCCCCTGTTTAATAGGCCTCACCTCATCTCCCTGTATAATAGGCCTCACCTCACCCCCCTATAGAACAGGCCTCACCTCATCCCCCCTATAGAACAGGCCTCACCTCATCCCCCTGTAGAATAGGCCTCACCTCATCCCCCTGTAGAATAGGCCTCACCTCACCCCCCCCTATAGAATAGGCCTCACCTCATCCCCCTGTAGAATAGGCCTCACCTCATCCCCCTGTAGAATAGGCCTCACCTAACCCCCCCCCTATAGAATAGGCCTCACCTCATCACCCCTATAGAATAGGCCTCACCTCATCCCCCTGTACAATAGGCCTCACCTCATCCCCTGTAGAACAGGCCTCACCTCATCCCCCTGTATAATAGGCCTCACCTCACCCCCCCTGTAGAATAGGCCTCACCTCATCCCCCCTGTATAATAGGCATCACCTCATCCCCCTGTATAATAGGCCTCACCTCATCTCCCTGTATAATAGGCCTCACCTCACCCCCCTATAGAACAGGCCTCACCTCATCCCCCCTATAGAACAGGCCTCACCTCATCCCCCTGTAGAATAGGCCTCACCTCATCCCCCTGTAGAATAGGCCTCACCTCACCCCCCCCTATAGAATAGGCCTCACCTCATCCCCCTGTAGAATAGGCCTCACCTCATCCCCCTGTAGAATAGGCCTCACCTAACCCCCCCCCTATAGAATAGGCCTCACCTCATCACCCCTATAGAATAGGCCTCACCTCATCCCCCTGTACAATAGGCCTCACCTCATCCCCTGTAGAACAGGCCTCACCTCATCCCCCTGTATAATAGGCCTCACCTCACCCCCCCTGTAGAATAGGCCTCACCTCATCCCCCCTGTATAATAGGCATCACCTCATCCCCCTGTATAATAGGCCTCACCTCATCCCCCCTCTATAATAGGCCTCACCTCATCCCCCTGTATAATAGGCATCACCTCATCCCCCCTGTATAATAGGCCTCACCTCATCCCCCTGTATAATAGGCATCACCTCATCCCACTGTATAATAGGCCTCACCTCATCCCCCCTGTAGAATAGGCATCAACTCAAACCCCTGTATAATAGGCCTCACCTCATCCCCCCTGTATAATAGGCCTCACCTCATCCCCCTGTATAATAGGCCTCACTTCATCTCCCTGTAGAATAGGCATCACATCATCCCCCCTGTAGAATAGGCCTCACCTCATCCCCCCTGTATAATAGGCCTCACCTCATCCCCCTGTATAACAGGCCTCACATCATCCCCCCTGTATAATAGGACTCAACTCATCCCCCTGTAGAATAGGCCTAACCTCATCCCCCCTATAGAACAGGCCTCACCTCATCCCCCCTATAGAACAGGCCTCACCTCATCCCCCTGTAGAATAGGCCTCACCTCATCCCCCTGTATAATAGTCCACACCTCATCCCCCCTGTAGAATAGGCCTCACCTCATCCCCCTGTATAATAGGCCTCACCTCATCCCCCCCTATAGAATAGGCCTCACTTCATCACCCCTATAGAATAGGCCTCACCTCATCCCCATGTATAATAGGCCTCAAATCTTCCCCCTGCAGAACAGGCCTCACCTCATCCCCCCTGTATAATAGGCATCACCTCATCCCCCTGTATAATAGGCCTCACCTCATCCCCCTGTATAATAGGCATCACCTCATCCCCCCTGTATAATAGGCATCACCTCAACCCCCTGTATAATAGGCCTCACCTCATCCCCCCTGTATAATAGGCCTCACCTCATCCCCCTGTATAATAGGCCTCACTTCATCCCCCTGTAGAATAGCCCTCACCTCATCCCCCTGTATAATAGGCCTCACCTCATCCCCCTGTATAATAGGCCTTACCTCATCCCCTGTATAATAGGCCTCACCTAATCCCCCCTATAGAATAGGCCTCACCTCATCCCCCCCTATAGAATAGGCCTCACCTCATCACCCCTATAGAATAGGCCTCACCTCATCCCCCTGTATAATAGGCCTCACCTCATCCCACCGTAGAACAGGCCTCACCTCGTCCCTCTGTATAATAGGGCTCACCTCATCCCCCCTGTAAATTAGGCCTCAACTCATCCCCCCTATAGAATAGGCCTCAACTCACCCCCCCTGTATAATAGGCCTCACCTCATCCCCCCTGTATAATAGGCCTCACCTCATCCCCCTTGTATAATAGGCATCACCTCATCCCCCCTGTAGAATAGGCCTCACCTCATCCCCCTGTATAATAGGCCTCACTTCATCCCCCTGTATAATAGGCCTCACCTCATCCCCCCTATAGAACAGGCCTCACCTCATCCCCCCTATAGAACAGGCCTCACCTCATCCCCCTGTTTAATAGGCCTCACCTCATCTCCCTGTATAATAGGCCTCAACTCATCCCCCCTATAGAACAGGCCTCACCTCATCCCCCCTATAGAACAGGCCTCACCTCATCCCCCTGTAGAATAGGCCTCACCTCATCCCCCTGTAGAATAGGCCTCACCTCACCCCCCCCTATAGAATAGGCCTCACCTCATCCCCCTGTAGAATAGGCCTCACCTCATCCCCCTGTAGAATAGGCCTCACCTAACCCCCCCCTATAGAATAGGCCTCACCTCATCACCCCTATAGAATAGGCCTCACCTCATCCCCCTGTACAATAGGCCTCACCTCATCCCCTGTAGAACAGGCCTCACCTCATCCCCCTGTATAATAGGCCTCACCTCATCCCCCTGTAGAATAGGCCTCACCTAACCCCCCCCCTATAGAATAGGCCTCACCTCATCACCCCTATAGAATAGGCCTCACCTCATCCCCCTGTACAATAGGCCTCACCTCATCCCCTGTAGAACAGGCCTCACCTCATCCCCCTGTATAATAGGCCTCACCTCACCCCCCCTGTAGAATAGGCCTCACCTCATCCCCCCTGTATAATAGGCATCACCTCATCCCCCTGTATAATAGGCCTCACCTCATCCCCCCTCTATAATAGGCCTCACCTCATCCCCCTGTATAATAGGCATCACCTCATCCCCCCTGTATAATAGGCCTCACCTCATCCCCCTGTATAATAGGCATCACCTCATCCCACTGTATAATAGGCCTCACCTCATCCCCCCTGTAGAATAGGCATCAACTCAAACCCCTGTATAATAGGCCTCACCTCATCCCCCCTGTATAATAGGCCTCACCTCATCCCCCTGTATAATAGGCCTCACTTCATCTCCCTGTAGAATAGGCATCACATCATCCCCCCTGTAGAATAGGCCTCACCTCATCCCCCCTGTATAATAGGCCTCACCTCATCCCCCTGTATAACAGGCCTCACATCATCCCCCCTGTATAATAGGACTCAACTCATCCCCCTGTAGAATAGGCCTAACCTCATCCCCCCTATAGAACAGGCCTCACCTCATCCCCCCTATAGAACAGGCCTCACCTCATCCCCCTGTAGAATAGGCCTCACCTCATCCCCCTGTATAATAGTCCACACCTCATCCCCCCTGTAGAATAGGCCTCACCTCATCCCCCTGTATAATAGGCCTCACCTCATCCCCCCCTATAGAATAGGCCTCACTTCATCACCCCTATAGAATAGGCCTCACCTCATCCCCATGTATAATAGGCCTCAAATCTTCCCCCTGCAGAACAGGCCTCACCTCATCCCCCCTGTATAATAGGCATCACCTCATCCCCCTGTATAATAGGCCTCACCTCATCCCCCTGTATAATAGGCATCACCTCATCCCCCCTGTATAATAGGCATCACCTCAACCCCCTGTATAATAGGCCTCACCTCATCCCCCCTGTATAATAGGCCTCACCTCATCCCCCTGTATAATAGGCCTCACTTCATCCCCCTGTAGAATAGCCCTCACCTCATCCCCCTGTATAATAGGCCTCACCTCATCCCCCTGTATAATAGGCCTTACCTCATCCCCCTGTATAATAGGCCTCACCTCATCCCCCCTATAGAATAGGCCTCACCTCATCCCCCCTGTATAATAGGCCTCACCTCATCCCCCCTATAGAAAAGGCTTCACCTCATCCCCCCTGTATAATAGGCCTCACCTCATCCCCCCTATAGAATAGGCCTCACCTCATCCCCCCTGTATAATAGGCATCACCTCATCCCCCCTGTAGAATAGGCCTCACCTCATCCCCCCTGTATAATAGGCCTCACCTCATCCCCCTGTATAATAGGCCTCACCTCATCCCCCTGTATAATAGGCATCACCTAATCCCCCATGTATAATATGCATCACCTCATCCCCCCTGTATAATAGGCCTCACCTCATCCCCCTGTATAATAGGCCTCACCTCATCCCCCTATATAATAGGCCTCACCTCATCCCCCCTGTAGAATAGGTCTCACCTCATCCCTGCTGTAGAATAGGCCTCACCTCATCCCCCCTGTAGAATAGGCCTCACCTCATCCCCCCTGTAGAATAGGCCTCACCTCATCCCCCCTGTAAAATAGGCCTCACCTCATCCCCCCTGTATAATATGCATCACCTCATCCCCCCTGTATAATAGGCCTCACCTCATCCCCCTGTATAATCGGCATCACCTCATCCCCCCTGTATAATAGGCCTCACCTCATCCCCCTGTATAATAGGTATCACCTTACCCCACTGTATAATAGGCCTCACCTCATCCCCCTGTAGAACAGGCCTCACCTCATCCACCTGTAGAATAGGCCTCACCTCATCCCCCTGTATAATAGGCCTCACCTCATCCCCCTGTAGAACAGGCCTCACCTCATCCCCCCCTATAGAATAGGCCTCACCTCATCACCCCTATAGAATAGGCCTCACCTCATCCCCCTGTATAATAGGCCTCACCTCATCCCCCTGTAGAACAGGCCTCACCTCGTCCCTCTGTATAATAGGCCTCACCTCACCTCCCCTGTAGAATAGGCCTCACCTCATCCCCCCTGTGTAATAGGCATCACCTCATCCCCCCTGTATAATAGGCCTCACCTCATCCCCCTGTATAATAGGCCTCACCTCATCCCGCTGTATAATAGGCATCACCTCATCCCCCCTGTATAATATTCATCACCTCATCCCCCCTGTATAATAGGCCTCACCTCATCCCCCTGTAAAATAGGCCTCACCTCATCCCCCTATATAATAGGCCTCACCTCATCCCCCCTGTAGAATAGGCCATACCTCATCCCTGATGTAGAATAGGCCTCACCTCATCCCCCATGTAGAGTAGGCCTCACCTCATCCCCCCTGTAGAATAGGCCTCACCTCATCCCCCCTGTATAATAGGCCATACTTCATCCCGACTGTATAATATGCATCACCTCATCCCCCCTCTATAATAGGCCTCACCTCATCCCCTGTATAATAGGCATCACCTCATCCCCCCTGTATAATAGGCCTCACCTCATCCCCCTGTATAATAGGCATCACCTCATCCCACTGTATAATAGCCCTCACCTCATCCCCCTGTAGAACAGGCCTCACCTCATCCCCCTGTAGAATAGGCCTCACTTCATCTCCCTGTAGAATAGGCATCACCTCATCCCCCCTGTAGAATAGGCCTAACCTCATCCCCCCTGTATAATAGGCCTCACCTCATCCCCCTGTATAACAGGCCTCACATCATCCCCCCTGTATAATAGGACTCAACTCATCCCCCTGTAGAATAGGCCTAACCTCATCCCCCCTATAGAACAGGCCTCACCTCATCCCCCCTATAGAACAGGCCTCACCTCATCCCCCTGTAGAATAGGCCTCACCTCATCCCCCTGTATAATAGTCCACACCTCATCCCCCCTGTAGAATAGGCCTCACCTCATCCCCCTGTATAATAGGCCTCACCTCATCCCCCCCCTATAGAATAGGCCTCACCTCATCACCCCTATAGAATAGGCCTCACCTCATCCCCATGTATAATAGGCCTCAACTCATCCCCCTACAGAACAGGCCTCACCTCATCCCCCCTGCAAAATAGGCATCACCTCATCCCCCTGTATAATAGGCCTCACCTCATCCCCCTGTATAATAGGCATCACCTCATCCCCCCTGTATAATAGGCATCACCTCAACCCCCTGTATAATAGGCCTCACCTCATCCCCCCTGTATAATAGGCCTCACCTCATCCCCCTGTATAATAGGCCTCACTTCATCCCCCTGTAGAATAGCCCTCACCTCATCCCCCTGTATAATAGGCCTCACCTCATCCCCCTGTATAATAGGCCTTACCTCATCCCCCTGTATAATAGGCCTCACCTCATCCCCCCTATAGAATAGGCCTCACCTCATCCCCCCTGTATAATAGGCCTCACCTCATCCCCCCTATATAATAGGCCTCACCTCATCCCCCCTGTAGAATAGGTCTCACCTCATCCCTGCTGTAGAATAGGCCTCACCTCATCCCCCCTGTAGAATAGGCCTCACCTCATCCCCCCTGTAGAATAGGCCTCAACTCATCCCCCCTGTAAAATAGGCCTCACCTCATCCCCCCTGTATAATATGCATCACCTCATCCCCCCTGTATAATAGGCCTCACCTCATCCCCCTGTATAATCGGCATCACCTCATCCCCCCTGTATAATAGGCCTCACCTCATCCCCCTGTATAATAGGCATCACCTTACCCCACTGTATAATAGGCCTCACCTCATCCCCCTGTAGAACAGGCCTCACCTCATCCACCTGTAGAATAGGCCTCACCTCATCCCCCTGTATAATAGGCCTCACCTCATCCCCCTGTAGAACAGGCCTCACCTCGTCCCTCTGTATAATAGGCCTCACCTCACCTCCCCTGTAGAATAGGACTCACCTCATCCCCCCTGTATAATAGGCATCACCTCATCCCCCCTGTATAATAGGCCTCACCTCATCCCCCTGTATAATAGGCCTCACCTCATCCCCCTGTATAATAGGCATCACCTCATCCCCCCTGTATAATATTCATCACCTCATCCCCCCTGTATAATAGGCCTCACCTCATCCCCCTGTAAAATAGGCCTCACCTCATCCCCCTATATAATAGGCCTCACCTCATCCCCCTTGTAGAATAGGCCATACCTCATCCCTGATGTAGAATAGGCCTCACCTCATCCCCCATGTAGAGTAGGCCTCACCTCATCCCCCCTGTAGAATAGGCCTCACCTCATCCCCCCTGTATAATAGGCCATACTTCATCCCGACTGTAAAATATGCATCACCTCATCCCCCCTCTATAATAGGCCTCACCTCATCCCCCTGTATAATAGGCATCACATCATCACCCCTGTATAATAGGCCTCACCTCATCCCCCTGTATAATAGGCATCACCTCATCCCACTGTATAATAGCCCTCACCTCATCCCCCTGTAGAACAGGCCTCACCTCATCCCCCTGTAGAATAGGCCTCACCTCATCCCCCCTGTAGAATAGGCATCAACTCAACCCCCTGTATAATAGGCCTCACCTCATCCCCCCTGTATAATAGGCCTCACCTCATCCCCCTGTATAATAGGCCTCACTTCATCTCCCTGTAGAATAGGCATCACCTCATCCCCCCTGTAGAATAGGCCTAACCTCATCCCCCCTGTATAACAGGCCTCACATCATCCCCCCTGTATAATAGGACTCAACTCATCCCCCTGTAGAATAGGCCTAACCTCATCCCCCCTATAGAACAGGCCTCACCTCATCCCCCCTATAGAACAGGCCTCACCTCATCCCCCTGTAGAATAGGCCTCACCTCATCCCCCTGTATAATAGTCCACACCTCATCCCCCCTGTAGAATAGGCCTCACCTCATCCCCCTGTATAATAGGCCTCACCTCATCCCCCCCCTATAGAATAGGCCTCACCTCATCACCCCTATAGAATAGGCCTCACCTCATCCCCATGTATAATAGGCCTCAACTCATCCCCCTGCAGAACAGGCCTCACCTCATCCCCCCTGCAAAATAGGCATCACCTCATCCCCCTGTATAATAGGCCTCACCTCATCCCCCTGTATAATAGGCATCACCTCATCCCCCCTGTATAATAGGCATCACCTCAACCCCCTGTATAATAGGCCTCACCTCATCCCCCCTGTATAATAGGCCTCACCTCATCCCCCTGTATAATAGGCCTCACTTCATCCCCCTGTAGAATAGCCCTCACCTCATCCCCCTGTATAATAGGCCTCACCTCATCCCCCTGTATAATAGGCCTTACCTCATCCCCCTGTATAATAGGCCTCACCTCATCCCCCCTATAGAATAGGCCTCACCTCATCCCCCTGTATAATAGGCCTCACCTCATCCCCCCTATAGAATAGGCTTCACCTCATCCCCCCTGTATAATAGGCCTCACCTCATCCCCCCTATAAAATAGGCCTCACCTCATCCCCCCTGTATAATAGGCATCACCTCATCCCCCCTGTAGAATAGGCCTCACCTCATCCCCCCTGTATAATAGGCCTCAGCTCATCCCCCTGTATAATAGGCCTCACCTCATCCCCCTGTATAATAGGCATCACCTCATCCCCCCTGTATAATATGCATCACCTCATCCCCCCTGTATAATAGGCCTCACCTCATCCCCCTGTATAATAGGCCTCACCTCATCCCCCTATATAATAGGCCTCACCTCATCCCCCCTGTAGAATAGGCCTCACCTCATCCCTGCTGTAGAATAGGCCTCACCTCATCCCCCATGTAGAGTAGGCCTCACCTCATCCCCCCTGTAGAATAGGCCTCACCTCATCCCCCCTGTATAATAGGCCTCACCTCATCCCCCTGTATAATAGGCATCACCTCATCCCACTGTATAATAGCCCTCACCTCATCCCCCTGTAGAACAGGCCTCACCTCATCCCCCTGTAGAATAGGCCTCACCTCATCCCCCCTGTAGAATAGGCATCAACTCAACCCCCTGTATAATAGGCCTCACCTCATCCCCCCTGTATAATAGGCCTCACCTCATCCCCCTGTATAATAGGCCTCACTTCATCTCCCTGTAGAATAGGCATCACCTCATCCCCCCTGTAGAATAGGCCTAACCTCATCCCCCCTGTATAATAGGCCTCACCTCATCCCCCTGTATAACAGGCCTCACATCATCCCCCCTGTATAATAGGACTCAACTCATCCCCCTGTAGAATAGGCCTAACCTCATCCCCCCTATAGAACAGGCCTCACCTCATCCCCCCTATAGAACAGGCCTCACCTCATCCCCCTGTAGAATAGGCCTCACCTCATCCCCCTGTATAATAGTCCACACCTCATCCCCCCTGTAGAATAGGCCTCACCTCATCCCCCTGTATAATAGGCCTCACCTCATCCCCCCCCTTTAGAATAGGCCTCACCTCATCACCCCTATAGAATAGGCCTCACCTCATCCCCATGTATAATAGGCCTCAACTCATCCCCCTGCAGAACAGGCCTCACCTCATCCCCCCTGCAAAATAGGCATCACCTCATCCCCCTGTATAATAGGCCTCACCTCATCCCCCTGTATAATAGGCATCACCTCATCCCCCCTGTATAATAGGCATCACCTCAACCCCCTGTATAATAGGCCTCACCTCATCCCCCCTGTATAATAGGCCTCACCTCATCCGCCTGTATAATAGGCCTCACTTCATCCCCCTGTAGAATAGCCCTCACCTCATCCCCCTGTATAATAGGCCTCACCTCATCCCCCTGTATAATAGGCCTTACCTCATCCCCCTGTATAATAGGCCTCACCTCATCCCCCCTATAGAATAGGCCTCACCTCACCCCCCTGTATAATAGGCCTCACCTCATCCCCCCTATAGAATAGGCTTCACCTCATCCCCCCTGTATAATAGGCCTCACCTCATCCCCCCTATAAAATAGGCCTCACCTCATCCCCCCTGTATAATAGGCATCACCTCATCCCCCCTGTAGAATAGGCCTCACCTCATCCCCCCTGTATAATAGGCCTCAGCTCATCCCCCTGTATAATAGGCCTCACCTCATCCCCCTGTATAATAGGCATCACCTCATCCCCCCTGTATAATATGCATCACCTCATCCCCCCTGTATAATAGGCCTCACCTCATCCCCCTGTATAATAGGCCTCACCTCATCCCCCTATATAATAGGCCTCACCTCATCCCCCCTGTAGAATAGGCCTCACCTCATCCCTGCTGTAGAATAGGCCTCACCTCATCCCCCATGTAGAGTAGGCCTCACCTCATCCCCCCTGTAGAATAGGCCTCACCTCATCCCCCCTGTATAATAGGCCTCACCTCATCCCCCTGTATAATAGGCATCACCTCATCCCACTGTATAATAGCCCTCACCTCATCCCCCTGTAGAACAGGCCTCACCTCATCCCCCTGTAGAATAGGCCTCACCTCATCCCCCCTGTAGAATAGGCATCAACTCAACCCCCTGTATAATAGGCCTCACCTCATCCCCCCTGTATAATAGGCCTCACCTCATCCCCCTGTATAATAGGCCTCACTTCATCTCCCTGTAGAATAGGAATCACCTCATCCCCCCTGTAGAATAGGCCTAACCTCATCCCCCCTGTATAATAGGCCTCACCTCATCCCCCTGTATAACAGGCCTCACATCATCCCCCCTGTATAATAGGACTCAACTCATCCCCCTGTAGAATAGGCCTAACCTCATCCCCCCTATAGAACAGGCCTCACCTCATCCCCCCTATAGAACAGGCCTCACCTCATCCCCCTGTAGAATAGGCCTCACCTCATCCCCCTGTATAATAGTCCACACCTCATCCCCCCTGTAGAATAGGCCTCACCTCATCCCCCTGTATAATAGGCCTCACCTCATCCCCCCCCATAGAATAGGCCTCACCTCATCACCCCTATAGAATAGGCCTCACCTCATCCCCATGTATAATAGGCCTCAACTCATCCCCCTGCAGAACAGGCCTCACCTCATCCCCCCTGCAAAATAGGCATCACCTCATCCCCTGTATAATAGGCCTCACCTCATCCCCCTGTATAATAGGCATCACCTCATCCCCCCTGTATAATAGGCATCACCTCAACCCCCTGTATAATAGGCCTCACCTCATCCCCCCTGTATAATAGGCCTCACCTCATCCCCCTGTATAATAGGCCTCACTTCATCCCCCTGTAGAATAGCCCTCACCTCATCCCCCTGTATAATAGGCCTCACCTCATCCCCCTGTATAATAGGCCTTACCTCATCCCCCTGTATAATAGGCCTCACCTCATCCCCCCTATAGAATAGGCCTCACCTCATCCCCCCTGTATAATAGGCCTCACCTCATCCCCCCTATTGAATAGGCTTCACCTCATCCCCCCTGTATAATAGGCCTCACCTCATCCCCCCTATAAAATAGGCCTCACCTCATCCCCCCTGTATAATAGGCATCACCTCATCCCCCCTGTACAATAGGCCTCACCTCATCCCCCCTGTATAATAGGCCTCAGCTCATCCCCCTGTATAATAGGCCTCACCTCATCCCCCTGTATAATAGTCCACACCTCATCCCCCCTGTAGAATAGGCCTCACCTCATCCCCCTGTATAATAGGCCTCACCTCATCCCCCCCCATAGAATAGGCCTCACCTCATCACCCCTATAGAATAGGCCTCACCTCATCCCCATGTATAATAGGCCTCAACTCATCCCCCTGCAGAACAGGCCTCACCTCATCCCCCCTGCAAAATAGGCATCACCTCATCCCCCTGTATAATAGGCCTCACCTCATCCCCCTGTATAATAGGCATCACCTCATCCCCCCTGTATAATAGGCATCACCTCAACCCCCTGTATAATAGGCCTCACCTCATCCCCCCTGTATAATAGGCCTCACCTCATCCCCCTGTATAATAGGCCTCACTTCATCCCCCTGTAGAATAGCCCTCACCTCATCCCCCTGTATAATAGGCCTCACCTCATCCCCCTGTATAATAGGCCTTACCTCATCCCCCTGTATAATAGGCCTCACCTCATCCCCCCTATAGAATAGGCCTCACCTCATCCCCCCTGTATAATAGGCCTCACCTCATCCCCCCTATAGAATAGGCTTCACCTCATCCCCCTGTATAATAGGCCTCACCTCATCCCCCCTATAAAATAGGCCTCACCTCATCCCCCCTGTATAATAGGCATCACCTCATCCCCCCTGTAGAATAGGCCTCACCTCATCCCCCCTGTATAATAGGCCTCAGCTCATCCCCCTGTATAATAGGCCTCACCTCATCCCCCTGTATAATAGGCATCACCTCATCCCCCCTGTATAATATGCATCAACTCATCCCCCCTGTATAATAGGCCTCACCTCATCCCCCTGTATAATAGGCCTCACCTCATCCCCCTATATAATAGGCCTCACCTCATCCCCCCTGTAGAATAGGCCTCACCTCATCCCTGCTGTAGAATATGCATCACCTCATCCCCCCTGTATAATAGGCCTCACCTCATCCCCCCTGTAGAATAGGCCTCACCTCATCCCCCCTGTATAATAGGCCTCACCTCATCCCCCCTGTATAATATGCATCACCTCATCCCCCCTGTATAATAGGCATCAACTCATCCCCCCTGTATAATAGGCCTCACCTCATCCCCCTGTATAATAGCCATCACCTTATCCCACTGTATAATAGGCCTCACCTCATCCCCCTGTAGAACAGGCCTCACCTCATCCCCTTGTAGAATAGGCCTCACCTCATCCCCCCTGTAGAAAAGGCATCACCTCAACCCCCTGTATAATAGGCTTCACCTCATCCCCCCTGTATAATAGGCCTCACCTCATCCCCCTGTATAATAGCCATCACCTTATCCCACTGTATAATAGGCCTCACCTCATCCCCCTGTAGAACAGGCCTCACCTCATCCCCTTGTAGAATAGGCCTCACATCATCCCCCCTGTAGAAAAGGCATCACATCAACCACCTGTATAATAGGCTTCACCTCATCCCCCCTGTATAATAGGCCTCACCTCATCCCCCTGTATAATAGGCCTCACTTCATCCCCCTGTAGAATAGCCCTCACCTCATCCCCCTGTATAATAGGCCTCACCTCATCCCCCTGTATAATAGTCCTCACCTCATCCCCCTGTATAATAGGCCTCACCTCATCCCCCCTATAGAATAGGCCTCACCTCACCCCCCCTGTATAATAGGCCTCACCTCATCCCCCCTATAGAATAGGCTTCACCTCATCCCCCCTGTATAATAGGCCTCACCTCATCCCCCCTATAGAATAGGCAACACCTCATCCCCCTGTATAATAGGCATCACCTAAACCCCCCTGTAGAATAGGCCTCACCTCATCCCCCTGTATAACAGGACTCATATCATCCCCCCTGTATAATAGGCCTCACCTCATCCCCCCTATAGAATAGGCCTCACCTCATCCCCCCTGTATAACAGGACTCACATCATCCCCCCTGTATAATTGGACTCACCTCATCCCCCTGTAGAATAGGCCTCACCTCATCCCCCTGTAGAATAGGCCTCACCTCATCCCCCCTATAGAACAGGCCTCACCTCATCCCCTCTATAGAACAGGCCTCACCTCATCCCCTTGTAGAATAGGCCTCAACTCCTCCCCCTGTATAATAGGCCACACCTCATCCCCCCTGTAGAATAGGCCTGACCTCATCCCCCTGTATAATAGGCCTCACCTCATCCCCCCTATAGAATAGGCCTCACCTCATCCCCCCCTATAGAATAGGCCTCACCTCATCCCCCTGTATAATAGGCCTCACCTCATCCCCCTGTAGAACAGGCCTCACCTCATCCCCCTGTATAATAGGCCTCACCTCACCCCCCCTGTAGAATAGGCCTCACCTCATCCCCCCTGTATAATAGACATCACCTCATCCCCCCTGTATAATAGGCCTCACCTCATCCCCCTGTATAATAGGCCTCACCTCATCCCCCTGTATAATAGGCATCACCTCATCCCCCCTGTATAATAGGCATCACCTCATCAACCCTGTATAATAGGCCTCACCTCATCCCCCCTGTAGAATAGGCCTCACCTCATCCCCCTGTATAATAGGCCTCACCTCATCTCTGCTGTAGAACAGGCCTCACCTCATCCCCCTGTAGAATAGGCCTCACCTCATCAACCCTGTAGAATAGGCCACACCTCATCCCCCTGTAGAATAGGCCTCATCTCATCCCCCTGTAGAATAGGCCACACCTCATCCCCCTGTAGAATAGGCCTCACCTCATCCCCCTGTAGAATAGGCCTCACCTCATCCCCCCCCCCCCCCGTAGAATAGGCATCAACTCATCCCCCTGTATAATAGGCCTCACCTCATCCCCCTGTAGAATAGGCCTCACCTCATCCCCCCCCCTGTAGAATTGGCATCACCTCATCCCCCCTGTAGAATAGGCCTCACCTCATCACCCTGTAGAATAGGCCTCACCTCATCCCCCTGTAGAATAGGCCTCACCTCATCCCCCTGTAGAATAGGCCTCACCTCATCCCCCCTGTATAATAGGCATCACCTCATCCCCCCTGTATAATAGGCCTCACCTCATCCCCCCTGTATAATAAGCATCACCTCATCCCCCCTGTATAATAGGCATCACCTCATCCCCCTGTATAATAGGCCTCACCTCATCCCCCCCTGTAGAATAGGTATCACCTCATCCCCCTGTATAATAGGCCTCACCTCATCCCCCTGTAGAATAGGCATCACCTCATCCCCCCTGTATAATAGGCATCACCTCATCCCCCTGTATAATAGGCCTCACCTCATCCCCCCCTGTAGAATAGGCATCACCTCATCCCCCTGTATAATAGGCCTCACCTCATCCCCCCTGTATAATAGGCCTCACCTCATCCCCCCTGTAGAATAGGCATCACCTCATCCCCCTGTATAATAGGCCTCACCTCATCCCCCTGTAGAATTGGCCTCACCTCATCCCCCTGTATAATAGTTCTCACCTCATCCCCCCTGTATAATAGGCCTCACCTCATCCCCCCTGTAGAATAGGCATCACCTCACCCCCCCTGTAGAATAGGCCTCACCTCATCCCCCCTGTATAATAGGCCATACTTCATCCCGACTGTATAATATGCATCACCTCATCCCCCCTCTATAATAGGCCTCACCTCATCCCCCTGTATAATAGGCATCACCTCATCCCCCCTGTATAATAGGCCTCACCTCATCCCCCTGTATAATAGGCATCACCTCATCCCACTGTATAATAGCCCTCACCTCATCCCCCTGTAGAACAGGCCTCACCTCATCCCCCTGTAGAATAGGCCTCACCTCATCCCCCCTGTAGAATAGGCATCAACTCAACCCCCTGTATAATAGGCCTCACCTCATCCCCCTGTATAATAGGCCTCACCTCATCCCCCTGTATAATAGGCCTCACTTCATCTCCCTGTAGAATAGGCATCACCTCATCCCCCCTGTAGAATAGGCCTAACCTCATCCCCCCTGTATAATAGGCCTCACCTCATCCCCCTGTATAACAGGCCTCACATCATCCCCCCTGTATAATAGGACTCAACTCATCCCCCTGTAGAATAGGCCTAACCTCATCCCCCCTATAGAACAGGCCTCACCTCATCCCCCCTATAGAACAGGCCTCACCTCATCCCCCTGTAGAATAGGCCTCACCTCATCCCCCTGTATAATAGTCCACACCTCATCCCCCCTGTAGAATAGGCCTCACCTCATCCCCCTGTATAATAGGCCTCACCTCATCCCCCCCCTATAGAATAGTCCTCACCTCATCACCCCTATAGAATAGGCCTCACCTCATCCCCATGTATAATAGGCCTCAACTCATCCCCCTGCAGAACAGGCCTCACCTCATCCCCCCTGCAAAATAGGCATAACCTCATCCCCCTGTATAATAGGCCTCACCTCATCCCCCTGTATAATAGGCATCACCTCATCCCCCCTGTATAATAGGCATCACCTCAACCCCCTGTATAATAGGCCTCACCTCATCCCCCCTGTATAATAGGCCTCACCTCATCCCCCTGTATAATAGGCCTCACTTCATCCCCCTGTAGAATAGCCCTCACCTCATCCCCCTGTATAATAGGCCTCACCTCATCCCCCTGTATAATAGGCCTTACCTCATCCCCCTGTATAATAGGCCTCACCTCATCCCCCCTATAGAATAGGCCTCACCTCATCCCCCCTGTATAATAGGCCTCACCTCATCCCCCCTATAGAATAGGCTTCACCTCATCCGCCCTGTATAATAGGCCTCACCTCACCCCCCCTATAAAATAGGCCTCACCTCATCCCCCCTGTATAATAGGCATCACCTCATCCCCCCTGTAGAATAGGCCTCACCTCATCCCCCCTGTATAATAGGCCTCAGCTCATCCCCCTGTATAATAGGCCTCACCTCATCCCCCTGTATGATAGGCATCACCTCATCCCCCTTGTATAATATGCATCACCTCATCCCCCCTGTATAATAGGCCTCACCTCATCCCCCTGTATAATAGGCCTCACCTCATCCCCCTATATAATAGGCCTCACCTCATCCCCCTGTAGAATAGTCCTCACCTCATCCCTGCTGTAGAATAGGCCTCACCTCATCCCCCCTGTAGAATAGGCCTCACCTCATCCCCCCTGTATAATAGGCCTCACCTCATCCCCCCTGTATAATATGCATCACCTCATCCCCCCTGTATAATAGGCCTCACCTCATCCCCCTGTATAATAGGCATCACCTCATCCCCCTGTATAATAGGCCTCACCTCATCCCCCTGTATAATAGCCATCACCTTATCCCACTGTATAATAGGCCTCACCTCATCCCCCTGTAGAACAGGCCTCACCTCATCCCCTTGTAGAATAGGCCTCACCTCATCCCCCCTGTAGAAAAGGCATCACCTCAACCCCCTGTATAATAGGCTTCACCTCATCCCCCCTGTATAATAGGCCTCACCTCATCCCCCTGTATAATAGCCATCACCTTATCCCACTGTATAATAGGCCTCACCTCATCCCCCTGTAGAACAGGCCTCACCTCATCCCCTTGTAGAATAGGCCTCACCTCATCCCCCCTGTAGAAAAGGCATCACCTCAACCCCCTGTATAATAGGATTCACCTCATCCCCCTGTATTATAGGCCTCACCTCATCCCCCTGTATAATAGGCCTCACTTCATCCCCCTGTAGAATAGCCCTCACCTCATCCCCCTGTATAATAGGCCTCACCTCATCCCCCTGTATAATAGTCCTCACCTCATCCCCCTGTATAATAGGCCTCACCTCATCCCCCCTATAGAATAGGCCTCACCTCACCCCCCCGTATAATAGGCCTCACCTCATCCCCCCTATAGAATAGGCTTCACCTCATCCCCCCTGTATAATAGGCCTCACCTCATCCCCCCTATAGAATAGGCAACACCTCATCCCCCCTGTATAATAGGCATCACCTAAACCCCCCTGTAGAATAGGCCTCACCTCATCCCCCTGTATAACAGGACTCACATCATCCCCCCTCTATAATAGGCCTCACCTCATCCCCCCTATAGAATAGGCCTCACCTCATCCCCCCTGTATAATAGGCATCACCTAAACCCCCCTGTAGAATAGGCCTCACCTCATCCCCCTGTATAACAGGACTCACATCATCCCCCCTGTATAATTGGACTCACCTCATCCCCCTGTAGAATAGGCCTCACCTCATCCCCCCTATAGAACAGGCCTCACCTCATCCCCTCTATAGAACAGGCCTCACCTCATCCCCTTGTAGAATAGGCCTCAACTCCTCCCCCTGTATAATAGGCCACACCTCATCCCCCCTGTAGAATAGGCCTGACCTCATCCCCCTGTATAATAGGCCTCACCTCATCCCCCCCCTATAGAATAGGCCTCAACTCATCACCCCTATAGAATAGGCCTCACCTCATCCCCATGTATAATAGGCCTCAACTCATCCCCCTGCAGAATAGGCCTCACCTCATCCCCCCTGCAAAATAGGCATAACCTCATCCCCCTGTATAATAGGCCTCACCTCATCCCCCTGTATAATAGGCATCACCTCATCCCCCCTGTATAATAGGCATCACCTCAACCCCCTGTATAATAGGCTTCACCTCATCCCCCCTGTAGAATAGGCCTCACCTCATCCCCCCTGTATAATAGACATCACCTCATCCCCCCTGTATAATAGGCCTCACCTCATCCCCCTGTATAATAGGCCTCACCTCATCCCCCTGTATAATAGGCATCACCTCATCCCCCCTGTATAATAGGCATCACCTCATCCCCCCTGTATAATAGGCCTCACCTCATCCCCCCTGTAGAATAGGCCTCACCTCATCCCCCTGTATAATAGGCCTCACCTCATCTCTGCTGTAGAACAGGCCTCACCTCATCCCCCTGTAGAATAGGCCTCACCTCATCCACCCTGTAGAATAGGCCACACCTCATCCCCCTGTAGAATAGGCCTCATCTCATCCCCCTGTAGAATAGGCCACACCTCATCCCCCTGTAGAATAGGCCTCACCTCATCCCCCTGTAGAATAGGCCTCACCTCATCCCCCCCCCCCCCCCCCGTAGAATAGGCATCACCTCATCCCCCTGTATAATAGGCCTCACCTCATCCCCCTGTAGAATAGGCCTCACCTCATCCCCCCCCCCCCTGTAGAATTGGCATCACCTCATCCCCCCTGTAGAATAGGCCTCACCTCATCACCCTGTAGAATAGGCCTCACCTCATCCCCCTGTAGAATAGGCCTCACCTCATCCCCCAGTAGAATAGGCCTCACCTCATCCCCCCTGTATAATAGGCATCACCTCATCCCCCCTGTATAATAGGCCTCACCTCATCCCCCCTGTATAATAAGCATCACCTCATCCCCCCTGTATAATAGGCATCACCTCATCCCCCTGTATAATAGGCCTCACCTCATCCCCCCCTGTAGAATAGGTATCACCTCATCCCCCTGTATAATAGGCCTCACCTCATCCCCCCTGTAGAATAGGCATCACCTCATCCCCCCTGTATAATAGGCATCACCTCATCCCCCTGTATAATAGGCCTCACCTCATCCCCCCTGTAGAATAGGCATCACCTCATCCCCCTGTATAATAGGCCTCACCTCATCCCCCCTGTATAATAGGCCTCACCTCATCCCCCCTGTAGAATAGGCATCACCTCATCCCCCTGTATAATAGGCCTCACCTCATCCCCCTGTAGAATTGGCCTCACCTCATCCCCCTGTATAATAGGCCTCACCTCATCCCCCCTGTATAATAGGCCTCACCTCATCCCCCCTGTAGAATAGGCATCACCTCATCCCCGCCTGTATAATAGGCATCACCTCATCTCTCACTCTCAGCATCACATCATGTTCATCAAACAGTTAATGTTAAAAGGTGCAGTCCGGGATTCTTAAGCACTTACAAAATGTCTAACATATCGTACGAACTACAATTTGAAACATATCACATTAATTTGCGAAACACGTTATCGTAACATGTGTCGTAATGATCAGACCAAAACGCTGCGGGAATATGTATACTCATGTTCTTTTTTAATGGCAGAAAGAAGGGAAAACCGAAACAAACACGTATACAAAAATAACGACGATAACGGAACAGTCCTGTCAGGTGCAACAAACACTAAACAAGGAGACAACTACCCACAAATCCCATAGGAAAAACACCCCTCTTAAATAGGACCTTCAATTAGAAGCAACGAGGAGCAGCTGCTTCCAATTGAAGGTCCACCCAATAAACATCACATAGAAATAGAGATACTAGAACTTACATAGAAATAAACGAACAAGAACATAGCCCAAAAACCCCGGAACACTCTAAACAAACACCCCTCTTACATAATAACATAAGCCAACAAACCCCGAACCACATAAAACAAACACCCCTCTGCCACGTCCTGACCAAACTACAATAACAAATTATACTGGTCAGAACGTGACAGTTATATTATTATTTGCAGGACAAGTCTTCAGGGACTTACTTTATCTTGTGAGCACTACTTTCAAAACTACTGTCTGAAATCATACAAAACCTTTTATAGTATCGGGATTCATTCAAACTCTCTGCAATCACTCAACACCACATGACCACGCCAGACAGACAGATGGTGCCAATCTCATATTCCAGTAAGCAAATAGCCCACACTCTGCATTTAACACAAAATGGCCACTTTGCCATGAGTGAAAAATGGTCCGGTGTCCCCCCGTGATTTATTTGGAACTGATGGCTGTGTGTGCACTGGGAGACTAGAGCGAGGGAGGAAAGAAAGGGAGGAAAGCGAGGGTGGTGGGAGAGCGAGGGAAGGAGGAGAGCAAGGGAGGAGAGCAATGGAAGGGGGAGAGCGTGGGAAGGGGGAGAGTGCGGGAAGGAGGAGAGAGAGGGAGGAGAGTGAGGGAAGGGGTAGGAGTGCTGGCTGACACATCATGTGACTGACTCGCGTTTCTGTCTGTCTCCCAAGAAGGGTACGTTGATAAATCACTATTACGTAATTTTACCTTTCTGTCCCAGCGATGTGTCTGCTGTCAGTGAATAGAAGAGGAGTAGATACACACACACACACATTATATATATATATATACACACATACACTATATATATATACACACACACACACACACACATTATATATATACACACACACACACGTATATATACACACATATGTATATACATATATTACATACACACACGTACAAACATATGCACACACACAGACACATGCACATATCTACACATCTCTAAACACACACATATAGACACAAATGTACACATATATACACACACATATAGACACAAATGTACACATATATACGCACACATACAAACACATGTACACACACACACACATATACACACACACACGCACACAGACACCACAATCCCACACACACACACACACCGCACACACCACACACAAACTAACAAACAAAACCACCCTCACCATGCTGCTGTCGTGTGTGTGTGACTAACTGAAGTTGCCGAGGCACATTACCTGTCGGACAATCAGAGGACAGGAGGAATACATACTGCTCTCAAGGATGCTGCCTGGACAGTGGCTGGATGCTGCCTGGATGCTGCCTGGACAGTGCCTGGATGCTGCCTGGATGCTGTCTAGATGCTGCCTGGATGGTGCCTGGATGCTGCCTGGATGCTGTCTAGATGCTGCCTGGATGGTGCCTGGATGCTATCTGGATGCTGCCTGGATGCTGTCTAGATGCTGCCTGGACGGTGCCTGGATGCTGCCTGGATGCTGTCTGGACAGTGCCTGGATGCTGTCTTGATGCTGCCTGGATGCTGCCTGGATGCTGTCTGGATGGTGCCTGGATGCTGCCTGGATCATGTCTTGATGATGTCTGGATGCTGCTTGGATGCTGTCTGGATGGTGCCTGGATGCTGCCTGGATGATGTCTTGATGCTGCCTGGATGCTGCCTGGATGCTGTCTGGATGCTGTCTGGATGCTGTTTGGATGGTGCCTGGATGATGCCTGGATGATGCTTTGATGCTGTCTGGATGCTGCCTGGATGCTGTCTGGATGCTGCCTGGATGATGCTTTGATGCTGTCTGGATGCTGCCTGGATGCTGTCTGGATGGTGCCTGGATGCTGCCTGGATCATGTCTTGATGATGTCTGAATGCTGCTTGGATGCTGTCTGGATGGTGCCTGGATGCTGCCTGGATGATGTCTTGATGCTGTCTGGATGCTGCCTGGATGATGTCTGGATGCTGCTTGGATGCTGTCTGGATGGTGCCTGGATGCTGCCTGGATGATGCTTTGATGCTGCCTGGATGCTGTCTGGATGCTGCCTGGATATTCAAAAACAGAAACTAGGGTGGCCTGTCCAACAATCACTATTCTACTGTTATTCAGATTTGTGTAATGTACCTGTTTTGCCTCATCGACTTGGATGGAGAGTATATCACAGCTGACAGGACAACAACATTTATGCATTTCACCAGCGATGAACTTATTTATCTCCCGCGCTGGGAGTTGGAGACAGTCATGTCAGAGCACTCTCACGGTTGTCATAAGGATTTGACCAAAACGCAGCAGGAATATGTATATTCATCTTCTTTTTATTTTGATCGAGAAACAAATAAATACGTATACCAAAAAAAGAACAAAACGGAACAGTCCTGTCAGGTGCAACAAACACTAAACAAGGAACAACTACCCACAAAATCCCATAGAAAACACAGCCCTCTTAAATAGGACCTTCAATTAGAAGCAACGAGGAGCAGCTGCTTCCAATTGAAGGTCAACCCCATTAACTAAACATAGAAATAGAAAGACTAGAACAAACATAGAAATATACTAACATAGAACATTAACCACAAACCCCCGAAACACATAAAACAAACACCCCTCTTACATAAGAACATAGCCCAACAAACTTCGAAACACTCTAAACAAACAGCCCCTGCCACGTCCTGAACAAACTACAATAACAAATAACCCCTTTACTGGTCAGGACGTGACACTCACATGTTCTGTCATTGTTACCATTGACCGACGACTGCTGATGGGGGTAAAGAACTAGACAGACAACTGTTGATGGAGGTAAAGACAGACCACTGCTGATGGGGGTAGAGATCTAGACAGACCACTGCTGATGGGGGTAGAGATCTAGACAGACCACTGCTGATGGGGATAGAGATCTAGACAGACCACTACTGATGGGGGTAGTGAACTAGACAGACCACTGCTGATGGGGGTAGAGATCTAGACAGACCACTACTGATGGGGGTAGTGAACTAGACAGACCACTGCTGATGGGGGTAGAGAACTAGACAGACCACTACTGATGGGGTTAGAGAACTAGACAGACCACTGCTGATGGGGGTAGAGATCTAGACAGACCACTACTGATGGGGGTAGAGAACTAGACAGACCACTGCTGATGGGGGTAGAGAACTAGACAGACCACTGCTGATGGGGGTAGAGATCTAGACAGACCACTGCTGATGGGGGTAGAGAAATAGACAGACCACTGCTGATGGGGGTAGAGAACTAGACAGACCACTGCTGATGGGGGTAGAGATCTAGACAGACCACTGCTGATGGGGGTAGAGAAATAGACAGACCACTGCTGATGGGGTTAGAGATCTAGACAGACCACTGCTGATGGGGGTAGAGAAATAGACAGACCACTGCTGATGGGGTTAGAGATCTAGACAGACCAGAGGTAGGGGGGCCAGCAGGCCAGAGGTAGATGAACGCAGTGCCCTTGTTTTGGTGTAGGGCCTGATCAGAGCCTGAAGGTACGGAGGTGCCCTTCCCCTCACAGCTCCATAGGCAAGCACCATGGTCTTGTAGCAGATGCGAGCTTCAACTGGAAGCCAGTGGAGTGTGCGGAGGAGCGAGGTGACGTGAGAGAACTTGGGAAGGTTGAACACCAGACGGGCTGTGGCGTTCTGGATGAGTTGTAGGGGTTTAATTGCACAGGCAGGGAGCCCCGCCAACAGGGAGTTGCAGTAATCCAGACGGGAGATGACAAGTGCCTGGATTAGGACCTGTGCCGCTTCCTGTGTAAGGCAGGGTCGTACTCTGCGAATGTTGTATAGCATGAACCTACAGGATCGGGTCACCGCCTTGATGTTAGCGGAGAACGACAGGGTGTTGTCCAGGGTCATGCCGAGCCTCTTAGCACTCTGGGAGGAGGACACAATGGAATTGTCCACCGTGATGGCGAGATCATGGAACGGGCAGTCCTTCCCCGGGAGGAAGAGCAGCTCCGTCTTGCCGAGGTTCAGCTTGAGGTGGTGATCCGTCATCCACACTGATATGTCTGCCAGACATGCAGAGATGCGATTCGCCACCTGGTTGTCAGAAGGGGGAAAGGAGAAGATTAATTGTGTGTCATCTGCATAGCAATGATATGAGAAACCATGTGAGGATATGACAGAGCCAAGTGACTTGGTGTATAGCGAGAATAGGAGTGGGCCTAGAACAGAGCCCTGGGGGACACCAGTGGTGAGAGCACGTGGTGCGGAGACAGATTCTCGCCACGCCACCTGGTAGGAGCGACCTGTCAGGTAGGACGCAATCCAAGCGTGGGCCGCGCCGGAGATGCCCAGCTCGGAGAGGGTGGAGAGGAGGATCTGATGGTTCACAGTATCAAAGGCAGCAGATAGTTCTAGAAGGATGAGAGCAGAGGAGAGAGAGTTAGCTTTAGCAGTGCGGAGAGCCTCCGTGACACACAGAAGAGCAGTCTCAGTTGAATGCCCAGTCTTGAAACCTGACTGATTAGGATCAAGAAGGTCATTCTGAGAGAGATAGCAAGAGAGCTGGCCAAGGACGGCACGTTCAAGAGTTTTGGAGAGAAAGGAAAGAAGGGATACTGGTCTGTAGTTGTTGACATTGGAGGGATCGAGTGTAGGTTTTTTCAGAAGGGGTGCAACTCTCGCTAATCAAACAAAATATTTTTTTGTAATAAGAGTCAAACAAGAAAAACAGAATGTAGTAGTTAGTTGTTAGTAGAAGTAGTTAGTAGTTAGTTGTTAGTGGTTGGCGGTTAGTGGTTAGTGGTTACTGGTTACTATTAGTAGGTATTAGTTAGCAGGTACTAGTATTAGTAGTTAGTGGTTAGTTGTTTCGAAGTTAGTAGCAGTTAGTAGTTAGTAGTTAATAGTAATAGTTAGTAGTTAGTAGTAGTAGCATATATACGTTTGTAATTATTAGTTAGTTGTTGTGGTAGTAGTAGTAGGTAGAAGTTAGGAGGTAATAGTATTTGCAGTGGTCGTTAGCAGTAGTAGTTAGTAGTAGTATGTAGAAGGTAGTAGCTGTAGTTAGATGTTAGTAGTCCGTAGACGTTAGTTAGTGGTTAGTAGTTTGTAGTTAGCAGGTAGTAGTTAGTAGTTAGTAGGTAGTAGTAGTAGTAAGTATTTTGCAGTTATTAGTTAGTAGTTGGTTAGTTAGCAGTTAGTAGTTAGTAGTTAGTGGTTGGTAGTAGTAAACAGTAGTTAGTAGTCAGTGGTTGGTCGTAGAAGTTAGCAGTTTGTTGTTATACGTTTATAGTTAGTATTTGGTAGTTAGTAGTCAGTAGTTAGTATGTAGCAGTTAGTAGGCAGTAGGTAGTAGTAGTAGTAGTTAGAAGTTAGTAGTTATTAGATAGTAATAAGCATTACAAGTTAGTAGTTAGCAGGTAGTAGTATTAGTAGTTAGTGGTTAATAGTTTAGAATTTAGTAGTAGTTAGTAGTAGTAGTAGTAGTAGTAGTAGTAGTAGTAGTAGTAGTAGTAGTTAGTAGTAGTAGTTAGTAGTTAGTAGTTTTTAGTTAGTCATAATAGTAGTAGTAGTTAGTTGGTAGTAGGTAGTAGTATTAGAAGTTGAAGTTAGTAGTAGTAGTTAGTAGGTAGTAGATAGTAAGCAGAAGTTACCAGGTCGTATTTCGAAGTTCGAAGTACGTAGTTTGTAGTTCGTAGTTAGTAGTTAGTAGTTAGCAGGAAGTAGTAGTACTTAGTGGTAAGTAGTTTAAACGTTAG
>NC_138315.1:50580000-50642500 GCF_965601325.2 Salmo salar
CATTCTAATTCTAGGAATTGAACCAGAGAATCATTCTAATTCTAGGAATTGAACCATAAAATCATTCTAATTCTAAAAATGGAACCGTAGAATCATTCTGATTCTAGGAATTAAACCAGAGAATCATTCGAATTCTAGGAATGGAACCATTGAATCAATCTAATTCTTGGAACGGCACCATAGAATCATTCGAATTCTAGGAGTTGAACCAGATTATCTTTCTAATTCTTGAAGGGAACCATAGAATCATTCTAATTCTAGGAGTTGAACCAGATTATCTTTCTAATTCTTGAAGGGAACCATAGAATCATTCTAATTCTAGGAGTTGAACCAGAGAATCATTCTAATTCTAGGAATTGAACCATAGAATCATTCTAATTCTTGAAGGGAACCATAGAATCATTCTAATTCTAGGAATGGAATGGAAGATGTTCTCCCTCCACCCCAGCATTACTGGCCGTTTACTTTTATTTGGTTTCTGTGTGCTCTACAGATTCTAAGTGTTATTCTAAACTCAGCAAAAAAGAAACGTCCCCTCACTGTCAACTGTGTTTATTTTTTTTTATGTATAAATATTTGTATGAACATAACAAGACTCAACAACTGAGACATGAACTGAACAAGCTCCACAGACATGTTTTTTAAATTTATTTTATTTTATTTCACCTTTATTTAACCAGGTAGGCTAGTTGAGAGCAAGTTCTCATTTGCAACTGCGACCTGGCCAAGATAAAGCGTAGCAATTCGACACATACAACAACACAGAGTTACACATGGAGTAAACAAAACATACAGTCAATAATACAGTAGAACAAAAGAAAACAAAAAGTCTATATACAGTGAGTGCAAATGAGGTAAGTTAAGGCAATAAATAGGCCATGGTGGCGAAGAAATTACAATATAGCAATTAAACACTGGAATGGTAGATGTGCAGAAGATGAATGTGCAAGTAGAGATACTGGGGTGCAAAGGAGCAGGATAAATAAATAAATACAGTATGGGGATGAGGTAGGTAGATAGATGGGCTGTTTACAGATGGGCAATGTACAGGTGCAGTGGTCTGTGAGCTGCTCTGACAGCTGGTGCTTAAAGCTAGTGAGGGAGATATGAGTCTCCAGCTTCAGAGATTTTTGCAGTTCGTTCCAGTCATTGGCAGCAGAGAACTGGATGGAAAGGCGGCAATTGGCTTTGGGGGTGACCAGTGAGATATACCTGCTGGAGCGCATGCTACGAGTAGGTGCTGCTATGGTGACCAGTGAGCTGAGATAAGGCGGGGCTTTACCTAGCAAAGACTTGTAGATAACCTGTAGCCAGTGGGTTTGGCGACGAGTATGAAGCGAGGGCCAACCAACGAGAGCGTACAGGTCGCAATGGTGGGTAGTGTATGGGGCTTTGGTGACAAAACGGATGGCACTGTGATAGACTGCATCCAGTTTGTTGAGTAGAGTGTTGGAGGCTATTTTTTAGATGACATCGCCGAAGTCGAGGATTGGTAGGATGGTCAGTTTTACGAGGGAGTCTTTGGCAGCATGAGTGAAGGATGCTTTAATGCGATATAGGAAGCCTTTTCTAGATTTCATTTTGGATTGGAGATGCTTAATGTGGGTCTGGAAGGAGAGTTTACAGTCTAACCAGACACCCAGGTATTTGTAGTTGTCCACGTATTCTAAGTCAGAGCCGTCCAGAGTAGTGACGCTGGACGGGCGAGCAGGTGCGGGCAGTGATCGATTGAATAGCATACATTTAGTTTTACCTGCATTTAAGAGCAGTTGGAGGCCACGGAAGAAGAGTTGTATGGCATTGAAGCTCGTCTGGAGGTTAGTTAACACAGTGTCCAAAGAAGGGCCAGAAGTATACAGAATGGTGTCGTCTGCGTAGAGGTGGATCAGAGAATCACCAGCAGCAAGAGCAACATCATTGATGTATACAGAGAAGAGAGTCGGCCCGAGAATTGAACCCTGTGGCACACCCATAGAGACTGCCAGAGGTCCGGACAACAGGCCCTCCGATTTGACACACTGAACTCTATCAGAGAAGTAGTTGGAAAACCAGGCGAGGCAATCATTTGAGAAACCAAGGCTGTCGAATCTGCCAATAAGAATGTGGTGATTGACAGAGTTGAAAGCCTTGGCCAGGTCGATGAATACGGCTGCACAGTAATGTCTCTTATTGAAGGCGGTTATGATGTCGTTTAGGACCTTGAGCGTGGCTGAGGTGCACCCATGACCAGCTCTGAAACCAGATTGCATAGCAAAGAAGGTACGGAGGGATTCGAAATGGTCGGTAATCTGTTTTGTTAACTTGGCTTTCGAAGACCTTGGAAAGACAGGGTAGGATAGATATAGGTCTGTAGCAGTTTGGGTCTAGAGTGTCACCCCCTTTGAAGAGGGGGATGACCGCGGCAGCTTTCCAATCTTTGGGAATCTCAGACAATCAGAAAGAGAGGTTGTGACAAACAGAAATGGAATAATGTGTCCCTGAACAAAGGAGGGGGGTCAAAATCAAAATTAACAGTCAGTATCTGGTGTTGCCACCAGCTGCATTAAGTACTGCAGTGCATCTCCTCCTCATGGACTGCACCAGATTTGCCAGTTCTTGCTGTGAGATGTTACCCCACTCTTCCACCAAGGCAACTGCAAGTTCCCGGACATTTCTGGGGGGAATGGCCCTAGCCCTCACCCTCCATCCAACATGTTCCAGACATGCACAATGGGATTGAGATCCGGGCTTTTCGCTGGTCATGGCAGAAGCACTGACATTCCTGTCTTGCAGGAAACCCGCACAGAACGAGCAGTATGGCTGGAGGCATTGTCATGCTGGAGGGTCATGTCAGGATGAGCCTGCAGGAAGGGTGCCACATGAGGGAGGAGGATGTCTTCCCTGTAATGCACAGCGTTGAGATTGCCTGCAATGACAACAAGCTCAGTCCGATGATGCTGTGACACACCGCCCCAGACCATGACCTCCAAATCGATCCCGCTCCAGAGTACAGGCTTTGGTGAAACGCTCATTTCTTTGACAACTAACGTGAATCAGACCATCACCCCTAGTGAGACAAACCCGTGACTCATCAGTGAAGAGCACTTTTTGCCAGTCCTGTCTGGTCCAGCGATGGTGGGTTTGTGCCCATAGGTGACGTTGTTGCCGGTGATGTCTGGTGAGGACTTGCCTTACAACAGGCCTTCAAGCCCGGAGTCCAGCCTCTCTCAGCCTATTGCGGACAGTCTGAGCACTGATGGAGAGATTGTGCGTTCCTGGTGTAACTCGGGAAGTTGTTGTTGCCATCCTGTACCTGTGTGATGTTCAGATGTACCGATCCTGTGCAGGTGTTGTTAGACGTGGTCTGCCACTGCGAGGATGATCAGCTGTCCGTTACTCAAGCTGTAGCGCTGGCTTTCATTTATTTATTTTATTTCACCTTTATTTAACCAGGTAGGCCAGTTGAGAACAAGTTCTCATTTACAACTTGCGACCTGGCCAAGATAAAGCAAAGCAGTGTGACAAAAACAACAACACAGACTTACACATGGGATAAACAAATGTACAGTCAATAACACAATAGAAAAAAATATATACAGTGTGTGCAAATGTAGAGAGGCAGTAAATAGGCCATAGTGGCGAAATAACTACAATTTATCATAGTGGTTGATGTGAAGATGATGTCTTAGGCGTCTCACAGTATGGACAATGCAGTTTATTTCCCTGGCCAAACCTGCAGTCCTTATGCCTCCTTGCAGCATGCATAAGGCACATTCACGCAGATGAGCAGGGACCGTGAGCATCTTTCTTTTGGTGTTTTTCCAAGTCAGTAGAAAGGCCTCTTTTGTGTCCTAAGTTTTCATAACTGTGACCATAGTTGCCTACCGTCTATAAGCTGTTAGTGTCTTAATGACCGTTCTACAGGTGCATGTTCATTAATTGTTTTTTGGTTCATTGAACAAGCACGGGAAACAATGCTTAAACTCTTTACAACGAAGATCTGTGAAGTTATTTAGATTTTACGAATGATCTTTGAAAGACAGGGTCCTGAAAAAGGGACGTTTCTTTGTTTGCTGAGTTTATGTAGCAGCCATGCATAAAATTACACCAAGTGTACAAAACATTTAAGAACACCTACTCTTTCCATGACATAGACTGACCAGGTGAATCCAGGTAAAAGCTATGACCCCTTATTGATGTTACTTGTTAAATCAACTTGTCACAGGTGTAGCCATGTTGAATCGACCAAAACGCAGCCGGGATGTGAATACTCATCTTTATATTTATTTTGAATAAAGCATTCACGGGAAAACAATAAACAAGAACGACTAGTGACAGTTTCACAGGCTATACATTCACTAGCAGTGCGAAATACAACAACCCACAAAAACCAGGTGACAAACACACTCCTAATATGTGACTCCCAATCAGGAACAACGATAACCAGCTGTCCCTGATCGGGAGCCACACAGACCAACATAGAAACAGAAATACTAGACAAACACATAACCAGTACTTCTGCCACGTCCTGACCACAATACTAAACAACTAACAAAAAAAAAACACAAATATCCCCAATACCACAACAAAAAACAAAACCAAATACCCCCCTAAACAAAAAGGGAGGGATGGGAGGGTGGCTGCCGTCAACGACGGCACCTGTGCTACACCCCCCCTCCCCAACCCACCTATATTGGAGGCGGCTCAGGTGCGGGACGTGGATCCCGCTCCACCCTCGGCATCGCCCACTTAGGTGGCGCCCCTGGCCGCGTCGGAGGACTGGTGGGCGACCCTGACTGCGTCGGAGGACTGGTGGGCGATCCTGGCTGCGCCCGGCTGGCGGGCGACCCTGGCTGCGCCCGGCTGGCGGGCGACTCTGGCTGCGCCCCGCCTGGCCTGATGACCCTGGCGGCTCCGGCCTGGCTGATGACCCTGGCGGCTCCAGACTGGCGGGCGGCTCTGGCGGCTCCAGACTGGCGGGCGGCTCTGGCGGCTCCAGACTGGCGGGCGGCTCTGGCGGCTTCAGACTGGCGAGGCTGGGCTGACGCACTAGAAGCCTGAAGCGTGGGGCTGGTACTGGACGTGCCAGCCTGGAGACACGCACCTCAAGGCTAGTGCGTGTAGCGGGAAACACTGGACCGTAGAGGCGCACTGGCGGTCTCGAGCGCAAGACTGGCATCACCCCTACTGGCTGGATGCCCATTTTCCCCTGGCACATGCGGGGCGCTGGTACTGCGCGTACCGGCCTGAAAACACCCGGCCTCGCCACAGCACCCATCACCCCAAAGCACGGGACCTGTCCAGTATGTCTCTGCCCAAAAAGGGTACGGGGAGCTGGCTTGGGGCTCCATCCTCGCCCAGCCAAACTACCCTTGTGCCCCCCCCAAAAATTTTTTGGGGGCTGCCTCTCGGGCTCCCTTACCAGCCGTGTTCCCCGGTCCTCACCAGATTTCCTCCGCTGCTTGGTCCTTTTAAGGTGGGTTGTTCTGTCACAGGTGTAGCCGTGTTGAATCGACCAAAACGCAGCCGGCATGTGAATACTCATCTTTATATTTATTTTGAATAAAGCATACACGGGAAAACAATAAACAAGAACGACTAGTGACAGTTTCACAGGCTATACATTCACTAGCAGTGCGAAACACAACAACCCACAAAAACCAGGTGACAAACACACTCCTAATATATGACTCCCAATCAGGAACAACGATAACCAGCTGTCCCTGACCGGGAGCCACACAGACCAACATAGAAACAGAAATACTAGACAAACACATACCCAGTACTTCTGCCACGTCCTGACCACAATACTAAACAACTACTCCCTCTGCTGGTCAGGACGTGACACAACTTCAATCAGTGTTGATGAAGGTAAGGAGAATTAAGGAATTTTCAGCCTTGAGACAATTGAGACATGGATTGTTAAATAAAATAAATAAACACAATTGTGTATGGGTGCCATTCAGAGGGTGAACGGGCAAGACAAAAGATTTAAGTGCCTTTGAACGGGGTATGGTAGTAAGTGCCAGGCGCTCCAGTTTGATTGTGTCAAGAACTGCAACGATGCTGGGTTTTTCACGCTTCAACAGTTTCCTGTGTTTATCAAGAATGGCCCACCACCCAAAGGACATCCATCCGTCTTGACACAACTGTGAGAAGCATTGGAGTCAACGTGGGCTAGCATCTCTGTGGAACGCTTTCGACACCCCGATGAATTGAGGCTGTTCTGAGGGCAAAAAAGGGTGCAACTCAGTGTTAGGAAGTTGTCCCAAATGTTCACCTTCGTGAATGTTTTGTTCACTCAGTACAGACATCACTCTTACTGCTGTGGCTGTGGCTGCTGCTGTGCGGCCCAAATGACACCACATTACCTCCATAGTGCCCTACTCATGACCAGCCACAAAAACACAATTTCAGTATAAGCCACCATATTCTGGGCTCCGGTCAAAATTAGTTGACTATATGAGGTGCCATTTTAGATGCAGCCCAGACGCCAGCGGTGACAAAACAAAGGCAGTAGCTCCATGACTCCTGTTACAATAGGATCATTGAGAGGGTTTGTCCAGGGAAAGGAACCATTTGTCTGCCTCGCTGAACAACCCCATTATCACCCAGAATAACATACATTACCACTGTGACTGGTTAGATAGGCTTTAGCCTCCAGAGATAATCCTTGGATAAATCTCAACTGCCACCCTATTCCCCTTGTAGTGAACTAGTTCACACCAGGGTCCATAGGGCTCTGGTCAAAAGTAGTGCACTATGTAGGAAATAAGGATCCATTTAGAATGCCTCCTTATGGTATGTATTGCCAGGGTCAGGGAGGAAGGCAATACTGCAGAGAGGAGGTCGGGAGGGGCAGGAAGGTCACAGGGTTGAGTGCACCCTTACAACAACAACAACAACAACAAAAAAGGTGAAAAAAATCACATGTGGAAAAAAATGTAATCTGGGAAGAAATACATTTCCGGACACGTGTGAAGTTTCATTTTGAATTTTCACATACATTTTTCACGTTTATTTTTAACGTGAACAAATCACATGTGAAAAATATCGCATGTGAACAAAAAAAAGACACTTGGTTTTCAGACACGTGTGAAATTTAGAGAAAATTAGAGAAAACCAAAGCCTGTAACATTAACCAACTAATGGTTACTAATGTAACCATTAGACACACATTTCATACAAATGTACTATCTAAAATACATATCATTAGCGTGACTCACTCAAAACCATTTAAGAGCCAAACCATTTATAACGGGAATAAAAAAAAATCTGAAATAACATTTTGTTCACATTGACTTGCATGAAAAAGTGACCTACAGTTGCTAGCTAGCTATCTAGCTACCTAGCTTTGCTACACTCTTGTAAATGGGAAACATGTTATCTCTAGAAATTTGAAAACTTAACTATGCATACAAACCGGGAAAAATAATAACAAATATGGAGGTACTGAGAGCTAGCTTCTCTGTTCTTTTTCTGGACTTCTTTCAATGTCATGGACCAATTTACGAAGAAGAGAGGCGCGAGCCAGCAGCAGTAACACTCTGAATGACTCCCCCTAGTGGTAGCAGTAAGAATATATATATATATTAGTCTTAGGGCTAGGCCCCTTTTTTCTCAATTTCCATCTGAATGACATGCCCAAAGTAAACTTCCTGTAGCTTCAGGCCCTGAAGCCAGGATATGCATATAATTGGTACCATTGGAAAGAAAACTCTTTGAAGTTTGTAAAAACATTAAAATAATGTAGAAGAATATAACACAATAGATATGGTAGGAGAAAATCCAAAGAGAGAACCATCCTCTTAGAAATGGAGAGAAAGGTCATATTGTAAAATAGCTCCCTGGATGGATGCAATTCCTATGGCTTCCACAGGGTGTCAGCAGTCTATGTTCAAGGTTTCAGGCTTGTAACTTCAAAAACAAATAAGAAATAATAGATTTTGTATGAGGACACAGAATTGGAAATCCGTGTTTTTGCGTGTTAAAATCGGTTTCCTATTAAACATACTTTTTTTCCGAAAAGAAATATTATAGTTTGGTTACATTTTAGGGTGTCTGAGGCGTAAATAGAAACCTATTTTGACTTGTTGAAACAAAGTTTAGGATAGATTTTCGGATTCCTTTCTCTGACTCAAATCGATCAAAACTAAACAGACTTTTTAGGATATAAAAAATGATTTTATCCAACAAAACAACACTACTTGTTATAGCTGGGACCCTTTGGATGACAAATCAGAGGAAGATTTTCAAAAAGTAGGTGAATATTCAATATTTATGCCGGTGGAAAAATATTTTGATGTGTGGCGCCGCCCTGTGGAAAAATATTTTGATGTGTGGCGCCGTCCTCAAACAATCACATGGCATGTTTTCGCTGTAATAGCTACTGTAAATCTGACATTGCAGTTAGATTAGCAAGAATTTAAGCTTTCAGCGATATAAGACACTTATATGTACCTAAATGTTTAACCTCTTGACGTTACCCTAGGATAGGGGGCGCCACAGCGCATTTTGGAAAAAATTCGTGCCCATTTTCAACGGCCTACTAATCAGACTCAGAAGCTAGGATATGCATATAATTAATACCTGTGGATAGAAAACACCCTAAAGTTTCCAAAACTGTTTGAATGGTGTCTGTGAGTATAACAGAACTCATATGGCAGTCAAAACCCCGAGACCGATTGAACCAGGAAGTGGAATTCTGAATTGTGGACTCAACTTCACGTCGTCGCCTATTATTAACACCGTGAGATATCGTTTATTGAGCACTTCCTATTGCTTCCACAAGATGTCGCCAGTCTTTACAAAGTGTTTTGAGCCTTTGTTGATGATCAGTTACTTGAGAAGGAGACCAAGTCAAGACGCTGGACCAGGTGGATTCAGTTGATAGTAAGGCAGTTTATTATGAGACAAAGATATTTGGCAAAGCATGCACGGACTCCTTCGTTTAGCTCATAGGGAACTAGCAGAAGAGAGCCCCGAAACATAGTGTGCGTTTAATTTATACAATGAAATAACAGTGTGTTGACGTTGAGTCTAGTGGGTCCGCTCTCCTGACTGGTCGATGAGTGGAGGGACGGTCCACTCTCCAGGTGGTGTCGACTTCCCATTGGCCCTTTGGCAGTGTCCTTTGTCCTCGGAGTCCAGCACACCTAAGTGTGTGTGTGTGTGTGTGTGTGTGTTTGTTTCTGCTAAGTCGTGTCTGGGTGGTTGCGATAGTCATGGGATGTTGTTTTCGACACCAGTGGTCAGTGCGTGTGGCTAGGGCGCTTCCCTTTTTGACATGTTGTGTGAGTGCTTAAGTCAGCCATCTGCTTCTGGGTGTACTTGTGATTAGTATCAGTTGGTTGCTCAATGTGTCTCTGCAGTTTTGTTGTGTACTGTTGTGAAGCATGTTGTGCAAATGCCCTCCTTAGATATCATTAGGATATCATTAGGTAAAACGTTAGATTATCTTTATTACACCTTCTACTGTCGAAACTCAGTGAATGAGACGCGTTGGAAATTGGTCACAGCGGGAGGGCCATCACCATTATGACGCCGGCGGCCCTGTCTACCCCCACCTTTGGAAACGTTTTGTAACACAATGAAATCATCCCCCTCGAATCTTATTGGCTCTCTTGTTGAAACAGGCCCTGAAGATTTATGTTATACAACGTTTGACATGTTTGAACGAACCTAAATAAGAAAAAAATGCATTTTTGTTGACAGGTCGGAACTTTTGGTGCAGCCTTCAGAACGCGCTAACAACAACAAGCTAATGGAACATAAAGGATGAACTTTTTCGACCGAAAATACATCTGTTGTGGACCTGGGATTCCTGGAAGTGCTTTCTGATGAAGACAACTAAAGGTAAGGGATTATTGACAATATTATACAACATTAGATGTGATATGCGATTGTTCCAAGATGGCGCCGAGCTGTATTTACTAGCTCATTTTCTGAGTATCGCATCCCCTTTTATCGCTAAGTGTGATTACCCAGTAAAGTTATTTTTAAATCTGTTATGACAGGTGCTTTCAAGAGATGTTCATCTATAAATCTTAGAATGACAATATTACATTTTAAAAATGTTTTCGAATAGTAATTCAGTAAATTGTAGCACTGTTTCATCGGATGCTTTTGACGGGAAAATAGTTAGTCAACGTCAGACGCCGATGTAAAATGCTGTTTTCATATATAAATATGAACTTTATTGAACAAAAGAATGCATGCATTGTGTAACATGATGTCCTAAGTGTGTCATCTGATGAAGTTTGTAAAAGGTTAGTGCTGCATTTAGCTGTTTTTTGGTTATTTGTGATGCATGTGGTTGGTCGGAAAAGGGCTATGTTGCTGCTTTTTACGATGGACTCCTCTAACATAATCTAATGATTTGCTTTTCCTGTAAAACCTTTTTGAAATCGGACGACGTGGGTCGATTCAGGAGAGGTGTATCTATAAAACGAAAAAAACAATTTTTTTTGTATTTTTTTTCAAATTATAAAATTTTGTTATGCTAATGGCGATATGATTTTTCGCTGGATTTGGATCCTGCTGACGGGATGAGACGCTAAAGAGAAATCCATAATATTTATTCGATTTTATTTGAATTACACACCCTCCAGTTTCACCGGAAGTTTTCCCGCTAGCGGGACACCAATCCTTAAGATTAAATAATTTCCACCTGTGTGCAATCTAGGTGTCACATGATCTGTCACATGATCGCAGTACATATATATACCTGTTCTGAAAGGCCTCAGTGTCACGTCCTGACCAGTAAAAGGGGTTATTTGTTATTGTAGTTTGGTCAGGACGTGGCAGGGGTGTGTTTGTTTAGAGTGTTTCGGGGTTTGTTGGGTTATGTTCTAGTATGTCTATTTCTTTGTGGTGTTTGTTGGGTTGACCTTCAATTGGAAGCAGCTGCTCCTAGCCCAGTTCGCCCTGTGCCAGCACTCCGCTCGTGCAGGGTGTCCGGCAACAGTGCCTCGTCCAGAGTGTCCGGCAACAGTGCCCCGTCCAGAGTGTCCGGCAACAGTGCCCCGTCCAGAGTGTCCGGCAACAGTGCCCCGTCCAGAGCTTCCAGCAACAGTACCCCGTCTAGAGATGACTCCAAGTTGTGTGAATGGTTTTCTATTGACTGATACTCCGAAGGTGAAGGTGTTTGTTGCTATTTCCCAGCATACACCAAGACTGCGATCGATGGGTATTGTTTCTCCTCCAAAGTCTTTTACGCCCTTGGAATGGTCTTCTGGGGGAAATGTCTCCAGTCGTACTGTTTGATGCAATTATCACGACTTCTACCGAAGTCGGTTCCTCTCCTTGTTCGGGCGGTATTCGGTGGTCGACGTCACCAGTCTTCTAGCCATCACCGATCCATTTTTCATTTTCCATTTGTTTTGTCTTGTTTTCCCACACACCTGGTTTTCATTCCATTTGCGGAATTGTTTGTTGTAAGTGCTTGTGCACATTGTTGACTGGTGCGCGACGGGTTTTGTACCCATACGTTGTTATTCTGGATGCTGGTGGTTTTGTATATTAAACTGCTCCGGTTATTACCCAGTTCTGCTCTCCTGCGTCTGACTTCTCTGCCACCAGTTACGCACCCCTTACAGCAATCTTGTGCAGTCGTAAGTTTGACTCTGCGAGTGATGCTTGTGTTCTCCATAGCAGGTCGATGGCCTCTGTGTCTGTCGGCAAATACTTGAGCCCATCATCCACATCTAAATATCTATTTAACTAGGCAAGTCAGTTAAGAAAAAATTCTTATTTTCAATGATGGCCTAGGAACAGTGGGTTAGCTTACTTTTTTCAGGGGCAGAACTACAGATTTTTTACCTTGTCAGCTCGGGGATTCGATCTTGCAACCTTTCGGTTACTACTCCAATGCTCTAACCACTAGGCTACCTGCCACCCCAAAATGTCTCTCCACGAACTGTCGAGAATCTACTCCGTGGTCCTGCTCACCTTCTTGAGCGGCTTGCCTGAGCCCGTAGATTGCGACGGCTGTTGCAGAAACGTGGGTGAAATGATTCTCAGGTAGTTTCTGTGATTTTCTCTCACAACGAAACAAGGAAACATCTGTTGGATATGTGCCATTATTGCTACAGGTTCTTTCCTGAAGCGAATTAGAACTCCCAGAAGACTGTTGTTAAGGTCTGGGCATGTAAGAAGCACAGGAGTCTGAACCTTTTAAGACCCTGGAGTCAAAAACCAGACATATCTGACCTGGCTTTTGTGGATGGCAGACCCCGAAGGTCGGGTGGTACCAACGCTCTTCTCCGTCCTTCAGGGCTCTGCGTGGTTGTTTACAAATATCTTCTCCATGAAGGTGACAAACTGCTCTTTCATCTCAGGCTTATTGTGCAGGCTACGGCGTAGAGAGGCGAGATGGGTGAGCACCTGTGTGCGGTTGTTCGGGAGAGGTGGCCTGGGTACTCTGAAGGGGAGAGGAGCTACCCAGCTGTGTGTTTTTTGTAGAACTCTTTGTTCATAGTATTTAAAAAGTGTCCTCAATGGAAAGAGCTGTCTTGTTGTCGTTCTCTGTCCTGTCGAACACTGTGTGTTTGAATTTGTCTTCAGTTGCTTTGTGAATAGGGCTTTCCTTAAATGTATGGAAGATACCATCCTGTAGCTCCCCACCGTAGCTCATCTTTTCTTTCAGATGATTGTAGCTCTGACACGGACAGAGGACGGAGGGTTGTCTGTTTTTCAACACATTCGTTTTGAAGCTGTTCACCATTGGCTTGTGTGTACATTCCAGGCATACTTCATCCACTACGACCCAGCCTAAATTGAGTCTCTGAGCAAAAGGGGCTTCGTGTGGTCCATTGATTTGTTGTCCCACTTTATGCACTCTGACAATGTCTCTCCCAAGCAACAGAATGATCTGAGCTCTTTGATCGAGCTCTGGAATGTGGGTGGCCACAGACTTGAGATTTTTATTTTTATTTATGTTTTTATTTCACCTTTATTTAACCAGGTAGGCCAGTTGAGAACAAGTTCTCATTTACAACAGCGACCTGGCCAAGATAAAGCAAAGCAGTGCGACAAAAAACAACAACACAGGGTTACACATAAACAAATGTACAGTCAATAACACAAAATAAAATAAATATTGAATAATCTATGTACAGTGTGTGCAAATGTAGAAGAGTAGGAAGGTAGGCAATAAACAGGCCCTAGAGGCGAAAAATAATTACAATTTAGCATTAATACTGGAGTGATAGATTTTTTTCACCTTTATTTAAGCAGGTAGGCCAGTTGAGAACAAGTTCTCATTTACAATTGCGACCTGGCCAAGATAAAGCAAAGCAGTTCGACACATACAACAACACAGAGTTACACATGGAGTAAAACAAACATAGAGTCAATAATACAGTAGAAAAATAAGTCTATATACAATGTGAGCAAATGAGGTGAGATAAGGTGAGATAAGGGAGGTAAAGGCAAAAAAGTCCATGGTGGCAAAGTAAATACAATATAGCAAGTAAAACACTGGAATGGTAGATTTGTAGTGGAAGAAAGTGCAAAGTAGAAATAGAAATAATGGGGTGCAAAGGAGCAAAATATATAAATAAATAAATACAGTAGGGGAAGGGGCAGTTGTTTGGGCTAAATTATAGATGGGCTATGTACAGGTGCAGTGATCTGAGAGCTGCTCTGACAGCTGGTGCTTAAAGCTAGTGAGGGAGATAAGTGTTTCCAGTTTCAGAGATTTTTGTAGTTCGTTCCAGTCATTGGCAGCAGAGAACTGGAAGGAGAGACGGCCAAAGGAAGAATTGGCTTTGGGGGTGACCAGTGAGATATACCTGCTGGAGCGCGTGCTACAGGTGGGTGCTGCTATGGTGACCAGTGAGTTGAAATAAGGGGGGACTTTACCTAGCAGGGTCTTGTAGATGACCTGGAGCCAGTGGGTTTGGCGACGAGTATGAAGCGAGGGCCAGCCAACGAGAGCGTACAGGTCGCAGTGGTGGGTAGTATATGGGGCTTTGGTGACAAAACGGATGGCACTGTGATAGACTGCATCCAGTTTATTGAGTAGGGTATTGGAGGCTATTTTGTAGATGACATCGCCGAAGTCGATGATCGGTAGGACGGTCAGTTTTACGAGGGTATGTTTGGCAGCATGAGTGAAGGATGCTTTGTTGCGAAATAGGAAGCCAATTCTAGATTTAACTTCGGATTGGAGATGTTTGATGTGAGTCTGGAAGGAGAGCTTACAGTCTAACCAGACACCTAGGTATTTGTAGTTGTCCACATATTCTAAGTCAGAACCGTCCAGAGTAGTGATGCTGTACGGGCGGGCAGGTGCGGGCAGCAATCGGTTGAAGAGCATGCACTTAGTTTTACTTGTATTTAAGAGCAGTTGGAGGCCACGGAAGGAGTGCTGTATGGCGTTGAAGCTCGTTTGGAGGTTTGTTAGCACAGTGTCCAAAGAAGGGCCAGATGTATACAGAATGGTGTCGTCTGCATAGAGGTGGAGCGTGGGCCTGACAGCTGGGTTACACTCAGTGGGTAGAGCATGTATCAGAATCTATTTAGTTGTCTAAGACAGCTTGTAGTTTAGTAGACATGTATCAGATGGTGCTGGTGGTGATGGAGGAGGTAATGCAGTCAGATCAGGAGAGGGGGGAGGTAATGCAGTCAGATCAGGAGAGGGAGGAGGTAATGCAGTCAGATCAGGAGAGGGAGGAGGTAATGCAGTCAGATCAGGAGAGGGGGGAGGTAATGCAGTCAGATCAGGAGAGGGAGGAGATAATGCAGTCAGATCAGGAGATGGAGGAGGTAATGCAGTCAGATCAGGAGATGGAGGAGGTAATGCAGTCAGATCAGGAGATGGAGGAGGTAATGCAGGTCAGATCAGCACGATATCAAGAGGCCCAGAGAGAGTTGCTATCTCTAGAGCAGATCTTATCAGCCAGGGTCTCCATTGTAAACAAGCCTGATCTCTGCTGAATAGGCGGTACTCTGCTGCGTTTCGTAAGGAAGAGGACTGCTGTGTTTAACCTGAGAAATTATTGTGAGATACAGTCTGACGTCAAAGCACTGGAGAGACTTAATGTTTACGTCCTGCTGAACATACTGGATAACATATCTTCTTCACAGCTCTGAAGTTTCATCGAGGCATGAACTTACAGTTGATGATACATTCCAACCGTGTGAAACAGAAGTTTCTATATTGTGCACGTTCAGTCTTTAGGCAGGACCAACAGTACTACTGTATATGGCATTTTGATATAGCTATCAATCCTTCCAGCATGATCAAACTATCAAACCTTCCAGCATGATCAAACTATCAAACCTTCCAGCATGATCAAACTATCTATCCTTCCAGCATGATCAAACTATCAAACCTTCCAGCATGATCAAACTATCTATCCTTCCAGCATGATCAAACTATCAAACCTTCCAGCATGATCAAACCTTCCAGCATGATCAAACTATCAAGCCTTCCAGCATGATCAAACCTTCCAGCATGATCAAACTATCAATCATTCCAGCATGATCAAACTATCAATCCTTCCAGCATGATCAAACTATCAAACCTTCCAGCAAACTATCAATCCTTCCAGCATGATCAAACTATCAAGCCTTCCAGCATGATCAAACTATCAAACCTTCCATCAAACTATCTATCCTTCCAGCATGATCAAACTATCTATCTTTCCAACACTGTTAGACACTCCTGTATATACAGTACATCTAGCATTTTCATCATCTGGAAGGATTGGTTGGGGATAGGATGCAGAGTCCTAGAAAGAGCAGGTCAATACTTCCCATGTCTCCCTGTTTGAGAGTGTGGGTAGAGTAGAATAGCATGTCTGTAAGGTCACTGAACAGGAGAACTCTCTGCACAGCGGATCTCCATTCTAACCTTTTGAGGTGTGTGTGTGTGTGTGTGTGTGTGTGTGTGTGTGTGTGTGTGTGTGTGTGTGTGTGTGTGTGTGTGTGTGTGTGTGTGTGTGTGTGTGTGTGTGTGTGTGTGTGTGTGTGTGTGTGTGCTTGCGTGTGCGTGTGTGTGTGTGTGAATGTGTTTATACATCCTACACCGCAGACCTCCATGTTGTCACTATAACACGATTATACTGAAAAGCTCCATTCTTCTGGACTGCAGTGCTGCTTTCAAAGAACCTGTGATTCATTTCTTCTGTCTGAGTGGTATTCACTCGCAGGTCCACCCTGTCTCTCTGTGTCTACGTCTTATTAAAATGGCTTTCAAGGCTTTATCGATTATGTCGACGTTCTGATGGATCTCTACACATTTTGATTTGCCTTAGGTGAATACGTTGATTTGTTGTTCCTCTCTCCGCCGGAAGGAGATAATCATTGCTATTTTTCACAAAAAAAACAAAAAAAAAACAATGATAGAATTCACAACAGAGATAATAATATTTCACTCTCTATAGCAGTATGTCAAATCCCTCAAATTAGAAACCTGAATATATTTCAGCAGAGGATGTCAGATGATGTTATTCCCATTGTATAAAATGACTTGTCTTGGATATTGCTTAGCTAAACACATTTAAAAAAAAAAAAAAAAAAAAAAAAAAAAGAGATTAATCCTGGAGTCCTGACTAGCTGAATGATTTATCAGTCACCTACATTCTAATACTACACGCAGGATCCTAGCAGGTCCTGTGAGCTATCAGATTCAACTCAGGAGAGTGGTGAGATGTTCAGCATCCTGTGTAGCAAATGGTACCCTATTCCCTATATAGTTCCTATGGGCCCATGATCAAAGAGTAGTCCACTATACAGATAGTAGGGTCCAAATTGGGACGCGGGCATAGGCTTCTGCTCTGCTCGGAGGCACAGAGGGGTACCACTATATATATGCTAATACGGTTTGTTTATTCAGATCAGGACGATAATACGAAGATGGAAAGACGGGAAAAGTGGGGTTGGGAAACGCATTCTATACCACAACACAGCTGTTTCTCGGCAGGTATTCTATCTACAACAATGTATTTTTGTGTTCTCATGTATACCCCGTTGTCCACTGTATAACCCCTTATCTTGGCGTATGGATAATATGGCAACAATGTCTTGTAAAATGACATTTAATATATAATAATAACAGCATATTACTTGTATTATCGGCTATTTCCTGCTTCCCATTATTATTATTCTCCCACAATACCGTAAACTTCAAGCAAACTCTGAAAGTATATAACAACAGTAATATATAATAATCTAGGTTACAGTAGCATATATTAATCTAGGTTACAGTAATATATATTAATCTAGGTTACAGTAATACATAATAATCTAGGTTACAGTAATATATAATAATCTAGGTTACAGTAGCATATATTAATCTAGGTTACAGTAGCATATATTAATCTAGGTTATAGTAATACATAATAATCTAGGTTACAGTAATATATAATAATCTAGGTTACAGTAGCATATATTAATCTAGGTTACAGTAATATATATTAATCTAGGTTATAGTAATACATAATAATCTAGGTTACAGTAATATATAATAATCTAGGTTACAGTAATATATAATAATCTAGGTTACAGTAATATATAATAATGTAGGTTACAGTAATATATAATAATCTAGGTTACAGTAATATATAATAATCTAGGTTACAGTAATATATAATAATCTAGTTTACAGTAATATATAATAATCTAGGTTACTGTAATATATAATAATCTAGTTTACAGTAATATATAATAACCTAGGTTACAGTAATATATAATAACCTAGGTTACAGTAACGTATAATAATGTAGGTTACAGTAATATATAATAATCTAGGTTACAGTAACGTATAATAATGTAGGTTAAGGTAATATATAATAATTGAGGTTACAGTAATATATTATAATGTAGGTTAAGGTAATATATAATAACCTAGGTTACAGTAATATATAATAATCGAGGTTACAGTAATATATAATAACCTAGGTTACAGTAATATATAATAATCGAGGTTACAGTAATATATATTAATCTAGGTTACAGTAATATATAATAATCTAGGTTACAGTAATATATAATAATCTAGGTTACAGTAATATATAATAATCGAGGTTACAGTAATATATACTAAGGAAAAGAACGTAACCTTTTCCACTAATCAGGGAGTGTATGTGAGTGTGAGAGTGAGTGTGAGAGTGAGTGTGTGACTGAGTGTGTGTGAGTGTGAGAGTGTGTCAGTGTGTGTTTTAATTAGATCTGTTTCAACATATTGATATTTTAGAAATCAATAGCTCACTCCTCATATTAGTTACCTCTGCGATGGTGTGCTTAATCCCAGAAATATTCTGTTGCGTTGCCATAACTATAAATCCACTATTCCCATAAGGACATAAAACATTATTATTTTTTTCTCTCTAATGTGCTTAAGGAAACAACGGATCACCTGACTCTATAAATCTGAATCTCTGCCATCCATTCTTTAATAATATAATGAAACCAGCATTCACTCAACTGTGGTCAATGAACCACTAACTCCTGTCTCTATCAGTCGGGAAGTTCTCGACAGGGCACGTAGTCTGAGTCACAAATGACATCCTTTTCCCTTCATGGGCTCCGGTAAAAAGTATTGTATTATATAGGGAATAGGGTGCCATTTGTGACGTGTGTGTGTATATATACACCACGCCCGTATTGGCATGAAGTTGAAGCCTCCGTGGATATTATCATTGTACCTAAAGACAAAGAGGAATGAAAACCAGCAGCTTTATTTTCCCAGTCTTAGTGTCATTGATCACAAACACCGACCCCTATTACTTGATAGTCTCTCCTGCACTGTAAGATGCTGTTTAGTTCATTTCTCACACACAGAGAAGCTAGGCTGTTCTGCCTGCTCCTTTCTCCAGAGAGCGAGGCTGTTCAGCCTGCTCCTTTCTCCAGAGAGCTAGGCTGTTCTGCCTGCTCCTTTCTCCAGAGAGAGCTAGGCTGTTCAGCCTGCTCCTTTCTCCAGAGAGCTAGGCTGTTCTGCCTGCTCCTTTCTCCAGAGAGCTAGGCTGTTCTGCCTGCTCCTCTCTCCAGAGAGCTAGGCTGTTCTGCCTGCTCCTTTCTCCAGAGAGCTAGGCTGTTCAGCCTGCTCCTTTCTCCAGAGAGCTAGGCTGTTCAGCCTGCTCCTTTTTGAAGAGAGCTAGGCTGTTCTGCCTGCTCCTTTCTCCAGAGAGCTAGGCTGTTCTGCCTGCTCCTTTCTCCAGAGAGAGCTAGGCTGTTCTGCCTGCTCCTTTCTCCAGAGAGCTAGGCTGTTCAGCCTGCTCCTTTCTCCAGAGAGCTAGGCTGTTCAGCCTGCTCCTTTTTGAAGAGAGCTAGGCTGTTCTGCCTGCTCCTTTTTCCAGAGAGAGCGAGGCTGTTCTGCCTGCTCCTCTCTCCAGAGAGCTAGGCTGTTCTGCCTGCTCCTTTCTCCAGAGAGAGCTAGGCTGTTCTGCCTGCTCCTTTCTCCAGAGAGAGCTAGGCTGTTCTGCCTGCTCCTTTCTCCAGAGAGAGCTAGGCTGTTCTGCCTGCTCCTTTCTCCAGAGAGCTAGGCTGTTCTGCCTGCTCCTTTCTCCAGAGAAGCTAGGCTGTTCTGCCTGCTCCTTTCTCCAGAGAGCTAGGCTGTTCTGCCTGCTCCTTTCTCCAGAGAGCTAGGCTGTTCAGCCTGCTCCTTTCTCCAGAGAGCTAGGCTGTTCTGCCTGCTCCTCTCTCCAGAGAGCTAGGCTGTTCTGCCTGCTCCTTTCTCCAGAGAGCTAGGCTGTTCTGCCTGCTCCTTTCTCCAGAGAGCTAGGCTGTTCAGCCTGCTCCTTTCTCCAGAGAGCGAGGCTGTTCTGCCTGCTCCTCTCTCCAGAGAGCTAGGCTGTTCTGCCTGCTCCTCTCTCCAGAGAGCTAGGCTGTTCTGCCTGCTCCTTTCTCCAGAGAGAGCTAGGCTGTTCTGCCTGCTCCTCTCTCCAGAGAGCTAGGCTGTTCTGCCTGCTCCTTTCTCCAGAGAGAGCTAGGCTGTTCTGCCTGCTCCTCTCTCCAGAGAGCTAGGCTGTTCAGCCTGCTCCTTTCTCCAGAGAGCGAGGCTGTTCTGCCTGCTCCTCTCTCCAGAGAGCTAGGCTGTTCTGCCTGCTCCTTTCTCCAGAGAGCGAGGCTGTTCTGCCTGCTGTTTCTTTTTCCAGAGAGAGCTAGGCTGTTCTGCCTGCTCCTCTCTCCAGAGAGCGAGGCTGTTCTGCCTGCTCCTCTCTCCAGAGAGCGAGGCTGTTCTGCCTGCTCCTCTCTCCAGAGAGCTAGGCTGTTCAGCCTGCTCCTTTCTCCAGAGAGCGAGGCTGTTCTGCCTGCTCCTCTCTCCAGAGAGCTAGGCTGTTCTGCCTGCTCCTTTCTCCAGAGAGCGAGGCTGTTCTGCCTGCTGTTTCTTTTTCCAGAGAGAGCTAGGCTGTTCTGCCTGCTCCTCTCTCCAGAGAGCGAGGCTGTTCTGCCTGCTCCTCTCTCCAGAGAGCGAGGCTGTTCTGCCTGCTCCTTCACCCGACAGAATATATTTAGCATCCGCCTTTGCATTTCACTGTTGCCGTGGAAGCTAATAAACAGTGTTCTATCTGAGGAATAATAGTGTTTAACATTATTTTCTTTCTGACTACCTCAACTCTTTACCCGTACACATACATTTATCTGTGTGGTCCCTCAGTTGAGCAGCAAATTTCAAACACAGATTCAACCACAAAGCCTAGCAAAGCAGGGCACCTATTGGTAGATGGGCAAAAGCAGACATTGAATATCACTTTGAGCTTGGTGAAGTTATTAATGACACTTTGGCTGGTGTATCAATACACCCAGTAGCTACAAAGATACTGGAGACCTTCCTAACTCAGTTGTCGGAGAGGAAGGAAACCGCTCAGGGATTTCACCTTGAGGCCAATGGTGACTTTAAAACAGTTTAATGGCTATGATAGGAGAAAACTGAGGATGGATCAACAACATTGTAGTTACTCCACAAGACTAACCTAATTGACAGAGTGAAAAGAAGAGAGCCTGTACAGAATAAAAAATATTCCAAAACATCCATCCTTTTTGCAACAAGGCACTAAAGTAATACAGCAAAATAATGTGGCAAAGCAATTAACTTTTTGTCCTGAATACAAAGTGTTATGTTTGTGGCAAATCCAATACAACAAATCACGACCACCATCGTCGTGGGCAGCTCGACGGTGAGAGATTTTGGCCCGCCTGCCGCCTGAGGGCCGACCAAGGTCCGCTGTCACTTCAGGTGCCTGTGTCCAAGACATCAAATATTTTCCTACCCAAAATGTATATCCAACTACTCTAATATTGGCACCCTTGTCACTCACGTTGGACTTAACAACATTCACTTTCGGGCAAAATGAGGAACTGAAGAAGGACTAAAACATTCTCTTGAACGGAAGAAAATAATAATCTCTGGTCCCCTGCCGTGCTATAGATGGGGTTCGGAACGTTACAGCCGTCTCGCTGCCCTAAACGAGTTCCCGAACAAACTCTACCAAGACAGGAATATCTCCTTTTGTCTTGCTGTGGGAGAAACCAACACTCTTTAAAAGAGATGGGATTCACCCTAACCGCAGGGGTTCCAGGATTATTTCAATCAATATCGTGAATGGCTTTAAGACACTGACTGTCTGGTTTTGTTAGAACTCCAGTCCTCCCTGTCATACTAAGCAACAGAGGACATGGAAATCATATTATATCCTGGAGAAATAGAACGTAAGTAGCCTAATCTATGTTCCTTTAATTGTTAGCTCCGAGTGTATTATCTGCAATAATCATGTGCACATAGAATTTAATTACAATGTTTGCACTGAAACTGTCTGCCTTAGGAAGAAGCCCACTGTGGGCAGCCCACTCAGTACCATTGACTCAAATGTAAAATTCCCTGTCATGTCTACCTCAGATCTGCCTCTCAGAATAGCACTGAAAAACAAACAGGCAACCCGGAAAAGGACCAATAATATCCCATATTAAACATATGAAACCTGAGAAACAAGGTTAATGAAATTGACAACTTACTAACACCAGAAAACATTCATATTCTGGCCATCTCTGAAACACACTTAGATAATTCATTTGAAGTAGGAGCTCTACGTGGTTATAGGAAATATAGAAATGCAAATGGAGGAAGTGTTGCCGTGTACGTCCAGAGTCATATTCCTGTTACGCTGAGAGAGGACCTTATGTCAGACGATGTAGAAGTAAAATGGTTACAGGTTCATCTTCCTCACCTAAAGCCTATTCTTGTAGGTAGTTGCTACAGACCACAACGTGTTAACAGTGGAGTATTTGGACTATATGTGTGAAATGTTGGATATGAGATATCAAAAGAGGTATCATTTTCTGGGTGACTTAAATATTGACTGGTTGTCATCAAGCTGCCAACTGAAAAAATAAGCTCCAAGCTGTATCCAGTGCCTGCAATCTGGTTCAAGTCATCAGTCAACCTACCAGGGTATTTACAAACAGCACAGGAGCTAAATCATCCACATGTATTGCTCACATGTTTACTAATGTTGCCGAAATCTGCTCTAAACCAGTATCCACGCCCATCGAATGTAGTGATCATAATGTAATAGCCAGACATGGAAACAGCTAAGTTCCAAAGACTGGACCTACAATTATGTATAAACAATCATACAAAACATTTTGCAATGATTCCTATGTCGAAGATGTGAAAAATATTTGTTGGTCTGATGTGTGTAATGAGGAACATCTGGACGCTGCACTTGAAGAATTTATGAAACTGCTTTGCCCGGGTTACTGATGCGCCATGTTCCCATCAAGAAACTGACTTTTAAATCTGACAACACAGCAGACTGGCAAACATAGTAGTAAATTGAGCAATCACGTAACTAAACTAAACAAAAAGAAGAAGGAACTACACTATGGAACAAAGGTAAATGATATAAAGAATGATAGGAAAAATCTCTGGAGTACTTTAAATGAAATTCTAGGCCAGAAAAAGCAAACTCGGCTCCATCCATCATTAAGGCAGATGGCTTGTTCATAACTAAACCCTTCCAACCATTTTAATAACTTTTTTGTTGACAAGATTATCAAACTTAGGCCTGACATGCAAACAACAAATGCTGAGCCTTCATATTCATGCATAATGGACCAAATAATGAAAGACAAGCACTGTAATTTTTTGTTCCACAATGTGGGTCTGGAAGAGGTAAATCAATTATATATATATATATATAAACATTAAAACCTTTATTTAACTAGGCAAGTCAGTTAAGAACAAATTCTTACTTACAATGACGGTCTACACCGGCCAAACCCAGATGACGCTGGGCCAATTGTGTGCCGCCCTATGGGACTCCCAATCACGGCCAGTTGTGATACGGCCTGGATTCAAACCAGGGTATCTGTAGTGACTCCTCTAGCACTGAGATGCAGTGCCTTAGACTGCTGCGCCACTCGGGTGCCACTTGTTGCTATCTATAAATAAGGACAAACCACCTGGTACTGATAACCTGGATGGTAAACTGCTGAGGTTGGTAGCGAAATACATTGTGACTCCTGTTTGCCACATCTTCAATTTAGGCCTAGAAGACGGTGTGCCCTCAGGCATAGAGGGAGTCAAAGGTCATTCCACTACCCAAGAATAGCAGAGCACCCTTTAATGATTCAAACAGCCAATCAATCAGCCTGTTACAAGTGCTTACCAAACTTTTGGAAAAAATTATGTTTGCTCAAATACAAAGTCCTTTTACAGAAAACAAATGAACAACAGACTTTCAGCATGCTTATAGGGAAGGGCACTCAACATGCTCGGCACTGACACAAATGACTGATGATTGGCTTGAAAGAAATTGATAGTAAGATGATTGTGGGAGCTGTTTTGTGAGACTTCAGTGCAGCTTGTGATGTCATTGATCATAACCTATTGCTGAAAAAACGTAGGTGTTATGGATTTGTAACATCTGCTTCCAACTCACACTCTCAAACACGTAGATCCCTGAACGCAGCTCACTCTCCAGATCCCAATCACCTGAATTCTGATCACCTGTTCACACACCTGTATGTCATTTACACACGCTATTTAGTTCAGTTCATTGCACCCCGTCATTGTGAGGTATTGTTTGTTTTTATCCATATTCTATTCAGAGCTGTGTTTATTTCCATATTAGTTCGCCTGTGTATCTTAGTTTTTGGCCATCCTCACTATCAACAATTTTTTTGTTGCCTATTCCCTGTCTGTACTTTTGCCTATCAAATTTCCTGTCATCAACCTATGGCCTGATCTCCCGGCCGACGTTATTAGCCTTTTTCCCTGCCTGTACTGTTACCTTTTTACAGGGTTTGCATCCTCTGCTTTATTATGGATTGAGAGTTTTTTACATTTACATTTGAGTCATTTGGCAGATGCTCTTATCCAGAGCGACTTACAGTAGTGAATGCATACATTTCATTTCATTTCATGCAGAGAGTTACCTATCTAATATAACACAGAGGGTTTTCCTTAATGGAAGCCTCTCTCATGCAAATCAGTTGAGTGTGGTGTACCGCAGGGCAGCCGGCTAGGGCCATTATTGTTTTCTGTTTTTACTTATGACCTTCCACTGACCTTGAATAAAGCTTGTGTGCTTACAGTATGTATGATGACGACTCAACAGTATACACATCAGCTGCAACAGTGAAATAAATAAGTGAGACACTTAACATAGAGCTCCAGTTAGTTTTAGAATGGGTAACTAGCAATAGGTTGGTGCCTAAATATCTCAAAAACTGAAAGCATCATTTTTTGGGACAAATGACTCGCTCGATGCTAAACCTCGTTTAGATCTATTATTGAATAATGTGGCTATTGAGCAAGTTGAGGGTACTAAACTGCTGGGTGTAACCCTAGATAGCAGGCTGTCATGGTCAAAACATATAGTCTCAAATGGAAGGAGGTATGTCCATGATAGGGCATTGCTCTGTCTTCTTGACATCTCCGTCGACCAGACAGGTCTTACAGGCCCTCGTTTTGTTGCACCTGAACTACTGCCCATCTGTGAGGTCATGTGGAACAAATTACGACATAGGTCAATTGCAGTTGGTCCAGAACAAAGCAGCACATATCGCATTTAGATGAACACGGAGGGAAAGTTGTCAGTAACATGCATGTCAGTCTTTCCTGGCTCAAAGTTGAGGAGAGATTCACTGCAGCATTATTGGTCTTTTGCGAGGTATTGTGTGTTCAATTTACCGAACCACCTTCTCCACTGAGGAACGCTTCAAGTTTCTCGGCATACACGTCACTAACAAACTGAAATGGTCCACCCACACAGACAGTGTGGTGAAGAAATATGGCTTGGCACCTAGAGACTTACCCAGAAAGACTCACAGCTGTAATCACTGCCAAAGGTGCTTCTACAAAGTATTGACTCAGGGGTGTGAATAATTCTGTAAATAGATTACAGTATCTGTTTTCATTTTCAATAACTTTGCAACAGTTTCTAAAAACTTGTTTTCCCTTTGTCATTATGGTATGAATACCTTCTGAAAACACTGTATACAATTCCCTTATCCAAATAGATTAGTCATTTACCCAGCTCTTATCAAACTGTAAATTACAGTGCATGGACAACGGTGTTACGCCTTTATCTCTTTGATTTCCACTTTCAATGAACAGCGGGTGAATAGCATGCTATTCTCATGCTTAGGTTCAAAGCAATTACGTTCCACTTACGCGTGCTTAACTTTAGTCGGAATCCCCCCCCCTCCCCCTTCCCAAATGAGAGAACAGCTAAGTATGTACTGTAGCTAACAGAGGAGGAGAGAAGAGGAGAAAACCAAAAAAAAAGAGTGGAAAAGAGAAGAATAACTATAGTGAACTAGCCTGTAGCTAATAGAGGAGGAGAGAGAGCCTTCCCACAGTATCTATCCCAATACTCTCAGGAATATCTAGCCATGATATTGAGTTTTGAAGAGAGTGGTATATCCTGATCAATATTTATTTTGGTCTAAAGGGTAAAGTGATTACAGTTGTGTTATATGAATTTCCAGCTCTGCACACGGGGACACTGAAGTCCATTTATGTGCTGACTATGAAATTGGTTTAGGAATGACGATTTCCCCAATACGTGTGAGCCTCGCCAAATGGGACCCATCCATTTAGATAATTGGTTAATCTCAATACATTTCCTTTTAACTAATGAATAATTTAACTCTGTAATTGTAATGAGGAGATTAGGATAAATCATGATAGGACTTGGAGTGGTTTCAAAGGGGGTTGGTCAACGCTATCTCTCTCTCTCAGGGTACTTAAAGGCAAAAAAGAAATACCTTCTGTTAAAGTTCCTTTTGGGATGGTCGGCCATTTTGTGCTTCAAATTACAATACATTGTTGCATTAGAGAGCAATCTGTATTATATACTGTAGCCCAACCTGAGAGACGTTTTATTTGTTTCATTGTCCCTCTTTTATCCATTTCTGTTATTAGTTTCTATCTTCAGTCAGCCATCCTCAGCTTTACAAACACAACACAGTTCTGTGTGTGTTTTCTTTACCTGTTGACAGCTTTCTGGCGTAAACCCCCATCATACAAACCTGTCAGAGCTAACACAACAGAACAGCAGACCCAGCAAACCAAAATTGGTTCTGTGAACGTTTCCAGAACATTCGTTAGGTTGCGGCAAATGTTCTCATAACACAAAAACTGTCCAGTCATGCTGATGATTATAAAATGTTTGTATAAAACATTCACCTAACGTTGCAAGAATGTTTCCCAGAACACATTTTGTATGTTCTTTAAAGGTTCCCAAAATGTTTAATTAGGTTATGGGAACAGTCTGGTGGGAACATTGTGGGGACATCACAAAAGATATGTTTCCAAAAATACAAAAACTGACCAGTCGTGCTGATGATTCTACAATGTTTCTTTTAGGGTGCAAAGAACGTTCATCTGATGTTACAAGAACGTTCATCTGATGTTACAAGAACGTTCATCTGACGTTACAAGAACGTTCACAGAACACATTGTTACGTTGTTTAGAAGTTCCTAACACATTTCATTAGACGGTGGTAACATTTTGAGGACATGACAAGAGATACATTCCCAAAACACAAAAAAAACCTGACATGTTGGTCTAATTATTACAATGTTTATGTTTATGGTGCAGCAAACATTCACCTGATGTTGCAAGAACATTCCCAGATTCAATTTTTTTTTTTTTTTTTTTACGGTCTTTAAAAGTTCCTAAAACATTTGTTTTTGGAAATGAACTAAGAAACCTATATGTACCCGGATCGTGACCCTCTTTAAAACCAGACAGAAATCATTCATTATTCATTCAAGTGCTTTGATTGACCACCTGATCATTATCTTTACGACGTGCCGTTCCAACCATCCAAGCCACACCTCTCGTCCAAGCAGTGACTACAACCACAAAAAAATAAAAAAAATACATTTCCTATAAAACAAACCATCCTTTGCGGTTTGAACCCAGTCTGTAAGTTAATATAATAATTGCCAATCGGCGAGCCACAAATGAAGAGACATACAGACATAGAAAAAGAAACCACACATTAAAGACATACAGACATAGAAAAAGAAACCACACATTAAAGACATACAGACATAGAATAAACAAATTTAAAAAATCAAGTCAACAAGTTATGGGTATCGTAGTAGTAATTTGATTTCCTGTAAGGTCCAAAGCTTTTAGTGGAGTGATAAAAACATAATTATGTAGGAGTGACTACTGAGTTGAGTCTTAGATCTGGTAGAGTCAGCGGGCCATCTGTTTTATCAGTACGAGGCTTTGACGGCACTCCCCAAGCTGAACTGCTAGCACAGCATTAAGGAAAGCTAAATTAACCTCATTTCAAACATGGTCACATACAGTATATATACAAAAGTATGTGGACACCCATTCTAACTAGTGGATTCGGCTATTTCAGCCACACCCATTGCTGACAGGTGTATAAAAATTGAGTACACCGCCATGCAATCTCCATAGACAAACATTGACATTCGAATGGCCCGTACTGAAGAGCTCAGTGACTTTTCATTGTGGCACAGTCATAGGATGGCGCCTTTCCAAAAAGTCAGTTAATCAAATTTCTGCTCTGCTAGAACTGCCCCGGTCAACTGTAAGTGCTGTTAGTGTGAAGTGGAAATGTCTAGGATCAACAACAGCTCAGCCGCGAAGTGGTAGGCCACAAAAGCATACAGAACGGGACCGACTAGTGCTGAAGAGCGTGGAGCGTAAAAAGTGTCTGTCATTGGTTGTAACACTCAGTACCAAGTTCCAAATTGCCTTTGGAAGAAACGTCAGCTCAATAACTGTTCATCGGGAGCTTCATGAAATGGGTTTCCATAGCCGTGAATGCAAGCCTAAGACCACCATGCGCGATGCCAAGCGTCGGCTGAGGTTGAGGTGGAGGTGGACTCTGGAGCAGTGGAAACGCATTCTCTGGAGTGATGAATCACGTTTCACTATCTGGCAGTCCAACGGACTAATCTGGGCCTGGTGGGTGCCAGCATAACGCCTCTTGCCCGAATGCATAGTGCCAACTGTAAAGTTTGGTGGAGAAGGAATAACGGCTAAATACATGTTTTTCTATTGACTGATTTCCTGATATGAACTGTAACTCAGTAAAATTGTTGAAATTGTTGCATGTTGCGTTTATATTTTTGTTCTGCATACTTTGCGAAAACCCTAAATAATATACAGGATCAGAGTATTTTTAAATCTACCAATTGGTGCTGAAACAGAGTATGCATATATTTTAGATGGATTTCTGTTAATGACACCTAATATTCTGAACCTGTTCTCTTAACGTATTCTAATGAGTCTTGTTGACAAAATCCAAACTAAACGGTACGCTGTATTTAAAGGAAAACTGTACTGAATGAAAACTCCACGAGAAAATCTGTTGGCCAGCAAGTGGGAAGGTTTTCAGCGGTCGAATTACATGTATTTAGCGCGCACAAAAGAATCACACCTGTAAAACCCATTACACACGACTTCATAAAAGTAAGTCTGAATACCAACTACTGAGAAGTGTGTGGGAAAAGTGTTCGTAAGAAAGGCGTGATTTCCTAAGTCGGAATCGGGCCCTTAGAGATTTAATTTTGATGTCTGAGCCCACTTGTTTTCCTTAGAGCCGATTACAATAGCCACAACATCAAAGATGTGTGGCTGTATGCATCTTTGTCAGGCAGGACCATACAGCACTGAATTAGAGGAAATTAGACTTGGAAAATTGCCTATTAGTTTACTAAGAAGAGGCAGCAAACTGATTGGGCAGCTATTAGAGCCAGCAAAGTGTGCTTTACTATTTTTAGGCATTGGAATTGTTTTAGCTTCCTGTGGACACTGGACTTTGGTTAAAGACATAGCAAATAGTGGTGGCAACTATCTGCTACTATTTTCAATAGAATCCCATCTAGGTTGTCTATACCTGGTGGCTTGTCATTGTTGATGGATAACAATAGTTTTTCAAACTCTCTCACACAAACTCTCCGAAATTCAAAACAGCAATTCTTCTCTTTCATTATTCTAAGCTAAAATATGATGGTTCACTGTTAAATGGTTGCCAATATCAAAAGGTTTTGTCATACATTTACCCATTGAACTTCAATAAAAGATGGAGACGAATTGGGTTTTCTGCCCATGATGTCATTTAAGGTTCCTCAAAGTATTTTCACATTGTGTTTTAGGTCATTTATCTTGATTTGGAAATATAATGTATTCTTCTTTTTTTATCACCCTCCCCCCCAAAAAAAATCTCAATTTAAGGTACATCAACCAATGAGCTGAGCAGTCGGACTTGTTTGCCACTCTTTTTTTGCATATTTTCTTTAAACCATACAATTGTTTGATTTATCATCAATCCTGGTGGCTCTAATAGTTCTCAGTTTCTTTAACAGGTGCATGTTTGTCAACATTTGGCATGAATCATTTCACCAATACTTCCCGTGCTGCATCTGGATTCACTTCCTCATACACATCAGACCAACATATATATGTTTACATCTCCAACTAAAGAGTCCTGAGAAAACCATTCGTATGATATCTTATGAATTACAGCTAGTTGGTGTTCAGGACGCACCCCGTCATACGGTGGTGTAATTTATGAACGTTGAATAGCTCCTTCAAATCAAATCAAATTTATTTTTATATAGCCCTTCGTACATCAGCTGATATTCTCAAAGTGCTGTACAGAAACCCAGCCTAAAACCCCAAACAGCAAGCAAAGCATGTGAAAGAAGCACGGTGGCTAGGAAAAACTCCCTAGGAAAAACTCCCTAGAAAGGCCAAAAACCTAGGAAGAAACCTAGAGAGGAACCAGGCTATGAGGGGTGGCCAGTCCTCTTCTGGCTGTGCAGGGTGGATATTATAACAGAACATGGTCAAAATGTTAAAATGTTAAAATGTTCATAAATGACCAGCATGGTCAAATAATAATAATCATAGTAGTTGTCGAGGGTGCAACAAGCACGTCCGGTGAACAGGTCAGGGTTCCATAGCCGCAGGCAGAACAGTTGAAACTGGAGCAGCAGCACGGCCAGGTGGACTGGGGACAGCAAGGAGTCATCATACCAGGTAGTCCTGAGGCATGGTCCTAGGGCTCAGGTCCTCCGAGAGAAAGACAGAAAGAGAGAAAGAGAGAATTAGAGAGAGCATATTTAAATACACACAGGACACCGGATAAGACAAGAGAAATACTCCAGATGTAACAGACTGACCCTAGCCCCCCGACACATAAACTACTGCAGCATAAATACTGGAGGCTGTGTGTTAATGCTAGAGACTGAGCCTTTATTGTAGTGACTGCAGCTCAATCCCCTCTATCTGCCGTCTTTTTCTACACGTTAGAGGATTTGGACGAGAAAAATTGACACGGTAATCATCTGTAAAAACCCGAACCGTCTTGAGCTACAAACTAATAAGTCACTACCGTAGTCCTATGAAAGATGAGACTCTCACGAAAATGGCAGTAATGGTTGTTTATGTATCACAAGTGATACAGGGTTAAATTTAGCCTAATGAAGTTACTGATACCTCTCAACATGTCACCTAACGTCTCCTTAGTGCCGTACTGTCATGAATTAACATGTACTGCCAATGGAGGCACATCCTTTTTTGTTGTTAAGGCCTCAAACTTGCAGACACGTTCACGCCACGTTCATGTCATGTGACACGCACGCATCATACAGACGCAGGGTACGCTTTATAGATCCAAGATATATATAGACTTTTTCTACTGTATGATTGACTGTATGTTTTGTTTAGTCCATGTGTTATTGTATGTGTTATTGTATTGTGTCAAACTGCTTTTGCTTTATTCTTGGCCAGGTCGCAGTTGCAAATGAGAACTTGTTCTCAACTGGCCTACCTGATTTAAATAAAGGTGAAATAAAATAAAAATAACAAAAATAAATAAAAGTTGTGTACACGTGATACTTAAACGTCACGTCAGTTTACGTGTCAGTTTATTTTATTTTTTTTAAGATCTCAACTATGAACGCCTTCCAAACGTCTACGCGACGTCTATGTTTACATCGTGCTTTCATATATATTTTTCATCGGCAGCGTAATCTAATCCATTGTATTTTGTCGATTTAGCTAAAGCGAGACTATGACTTCTATAAAACAATATTTCGGCTAGATGATTTGCAGCCAGCCACCATTAAATGTGTAGATAGTAGATATAGGCTTTTTGTTTCTTTTCTTATAACATTAAAAAAAAAAAAAAATCAATATAGAACACTCGAGGGCTTTGTTGAAGCCCTATTCAGAAATAAGATACCTGTTTGACAGATGCTTTGACTGTCACCATGCACTCCTTAGGCTACTTGCTATCAATTTCTGTGGGGAGTGCTTGATGTGTTATGTTTCAAAGCAGGGCTTGAATTGAAGGGGGTACCTGAGGATATAACCCTTGTTATAGAGAAGGGGGGGGGGGGGGGAAACTTGTTGGTTTATAAATTGTGAGAGAGAAAAAAAACAACAGTCCAGATTATATAAAGCGATCTGGGCAATAACAATGATAAACTCTGCAAATGCTTTCTGCATCGTCTACTAAACTATCGAAGGTCTTGCTCAGCCTCAACATGGGTTCATGGTACGACCTATCAAAACATTTCCTTTTAAATATAAAGACAGTTGAATTATCCCACGGAAGATATGGTGGTTTCAAATGACAATATTAGTGGAAGGCTATGGCTACAGCTTAAGACCAACAAGATAGAAGCGGTAGGTCCATAGAAGCAGTATGTCTATAGAAGTGGTACAGTATGTCTATAGATGTGGTACAGTAGGTCTATAGATGTGGTACAGTAGGTCTATAGAAGTCGAACAGTAGGTATATAGAAGTGGTACACTAGGTCTATAGAAGCGGTAGGTCTATAGAAGTGGTACAGTAGGTCTATAGAAGTGGTACAGTAGGTCTATAGAAGTGGTCGGTCTATAGAAATGGTACAGTAGGTCTATAGAAGTCGTAGGTCTATAGAAGTCGTAGGTCTATAGAAGCGGTAAGTCTATAGAAGTGGTACAGTAGGTCAATATAAGCAGTAGGTCTATAGAAGTGGTACAGTAGGTCTATAGAAGTGGTACAGTAGGTCAATAGAAGTGGTAGGTCTATAGAAGTGGTACAGTAGGTCTATAGAAGGGGTAGGTCTATAGAAGTGGTACAGTAGGTCTATAGAAGTGGTACAGTAGGTCAATAGCAGTGGTAGGTCTATAAAAGTGGTACAGTAGGTCTATAGAAGTGATACAGTAGGTCTATAGAAGTGGTAGGTCTATAGAAGTGGTACAGTAGGTCTATAGAAGTCGTAGGTCTATAGAAGTGGTACAGTAGGTCAATAGAAGTGGTAGGTCTATAGAAGTGGTACAGTAGGTCTATAGAAGTGATACAGTTGGTCTATAGAAGTGGTAGGTCTATAGAAGTGGTACAGTAGGTCTATAGAAGTCGTAGGACTATAGAAGCGGTAGGTCTATAGAAGCGGTATGTCTATAGAAGTGGTACAGTTGGTCTATAGAAGCGGTAAGCCTATAGAAGTGGTGCAGTAGGTCTATAGAAGCAGTAGGTCTATAGCAGTGGTACAGTAGATCTATAGAAGCGATAGGTCTTGTGGCAGACCAGGGGGTTTGGTCAAGACATTTACCCACATCAGACATGGACAGAGAAGGATTAGCTCAGTTTCAAGGGTGTTTATTTAAATAATAGATCAAAAAGAAAAGGATAGGTCTTATGAGACCCTCTCCGGGATGCGGGTCTGGCTGTATCCTGTCGGGCACAAAACAGAACTCCCTCTTCTTACCTCTGCAACCGTCAACAATACTACGGGAGTCCTTTCTTTCCCCATTCCCCCTGTGTGCTGCCCTTCTGGCAGCTTTATGGGCCTTGTACAGCTGGTGAGCAATCCGTCCTTGATTACTCACCAGCTCCCAATCAGTCCCAATTAGTCCTGGCTGGAGAGCCCATCGAGACCTGGCAAGTCCAGCAGATGGAGCCACCGCCTCGTGATGTATACTCCATCTGTTACCAGGCCTCGACGAGTCTCCCCCTGGTGGCTGACCTGCTGTACGCCCCCCCCCCCCCCCCCTCCCATTAGCTCTGTCGGGAGGGCACTGTCATCAGTGCAACGTAGGTCTCCCTTCTCGATAGGGCATCCGCGTTTCCATTTTCACCCCTGACCTGTGCACAACAGAAAAAGAGAAGCGTTGAAGGGACAAGAACCTCCTGGTGACACGATTGTTGGTGTCCTTTCCCCTGGCCATCCAGACCAGTGGAGCATGGTCCGTGACCAGGGTGAAGTGGGTACCTAACAGGTAATACTTGAGAGTGTCTAGCGCCCACTTCACTGCTAGACACTCTTTCTCAACGATAGAGTATTTATTTTCCCTAGGCATCAGCTTTCGGCTGATGTACATGATGGGGTGCTCCTCCCCCTCGTGTACCTGGGACAGAATGGCCTCTGGTCCTGTATCACATGCGTCCGTCTGGACCACCATCGGCACCTGGAAATCGGGCATTACGAGAATCGGATGGGAGCACAGCGCTTCCTTCAGACCGCTGAACACCGCTTCTGTCTCGTCCGTCCATTTCACTGTTTTCGGGAGGCGGGCCCTGGTTAGATCAGTGAGGGGGGAAGCTATAGCTGCACAGTTGGGGATAAACCGGCTATAGTATCCTGCCAGTCCCAGGAAGGACTTGACCTGTGTCTTGGTGCATGGAACGGGCCAGTCACGCACCGCATGAACCTTCCTCTCCTGGGGCTTGATGTTCCCCCGTCCAACCAAATACCCCAGGTACTCCACCTCCTCGAACGCTAGCTTGCATTTCTTGGGGTTTGCGGTCAACCCGGCTTGTCTGAGCTCATCCAGCACCGCCTGGAGGCGCGTCAGGTGCTCTTCCCAACCTTGGCTGTGGATGATGATATCATCCAGATATGCCGCTGCGTACTGCTGGTGGGGTCGAAGCACTCTGTTCATCAGCCGTTGGAATGTGGGCGGGGCTCCGTGGAGACCGAATGGAAGCACCCGGTACTGATACAACCCGTCTGGTGTCGAAAACACAGTCTTCTCCCGGGAGGAGGCTGCCAAAGGTACCTGCCAATAACCTTTGGTCAGGTCAAGGGTGCTGATGTACCGGACCTTTCCCAATCGGTCGATGAGCTCATCCACCCTCGTCATGGGATATGCGTCGAACAAGCTGATGTCGTTCACCCCCCGGAAATTGTTACAGAAGCGGAGGCTACAGTCGGGTTTGGGCACCAACACAATGGGGCTGCACCATGCACTGTGGGACTCTTCCACGACCTCCATCCTCAGCATAGCCTCCACTTCATGTTTCACGGCCTCCCTTCGGGCCTCCGGAATCCGATATGGCCTCTTTCGTACCATTTCCCCGGGCCGGGTATCGATGTGGTGTTCAATGAGGGTCGTGCGGCCTGGCTTCTAGGAGAAGACCGCTGTGTTCCGATCGACGAGCTCCCTGAGCTCTTGCTTCTGGGCCGGGTCGAGGTTCTCATTGCTCGGGACTTCCACTGGTACCATTGGCGTCCTGGGTCCCGACCATAACACGGCCAAGGATGTCCTCTCGTGCCACTTCTTCAACAGGTAAATCTGTTGGGGTTTTCGTCTCCCCGGTTGCCGTACGCGGTAATTGACAGGTCTCAGCTTCTCAATCACCTCGTATGGTCCGTGCCATGTTGCCAGGAACTTACCTTCGGCTGTGGGGATCAAGACCAACACCCTGTCTCCCACCTGGAATTCTCGGGTCTGGGCTCCCCGATTGTAGACCTGGGCTTGGACGAGTTGGGCCTTCTCCATATGTTCCCTCATGACTGGCCATATGGCTGTCATCCGCTCCAGCATCGTCTCCACGTGCTCTACCACGCTGCGTAAGGGGGTCGGTTGGGCTTCCCACACCTCCTTGGCGAGGTCCAGTAGGCCGCATGACCTCCTCCCATAGAAGAGTTCGAACGGGGAAAACCCAGTGCAGGATTGGGGTACTTCTTGGATTGAGAACATGAGGTGGGGTAGTAGCTGGTCCCAGTTCTTCCCGTCCTGCTCGATGACCTTCCGCAGCATCTGTTTGAGCATTTTATTAAAGCGCTCGACTGCCCATCCGTCTGCGGGTGAAACACGGAGGTCCGGATCTGCTTGATCTGCAGGAGGGCACACAACTCTTTCATGAGGCTGGACATAAACTCTGTACCTTGGTCTGTCAGGATCTCGTTCAGGATGCCTACCTGGATAAAGAGGTGGAACAGCTCATGGGCGATTCCCTTGGACACCGCCGCCCGTAGGGGAATGGCCTCGGGATACTGGGTGGCATAGTCCACTATTCCCAAGATGTACCTGTGTCCTTGTGCAGTCTTTACCAGGGGTCCCACTATGTCCATGGCGTTGTGTTCAAAGGGCACCCCGGTTATTGGCAGGGGGACCAGACGGTTTCGGAAGTGTGCTTTTGGGGCAGTGAGTTGACACTCCGGGCAGCTGCGACAGTAATCTTCCTCGGCCCTCCTCATCCCGGGTAAGTGGAACCGGGCGGCGATCCATTCCCGGGTCTTCTCCATTCCTAGGTGCGCCCCCAACTGGTGGGTGTGGGCCAGCTGAAGAACGGTTCCTACGTACCGTCGGGGCAGCAACAATACCTCTCGAAGTTCCCCCTGTTGGCGCGACACCTGATACAAAAGGTTATTCTTAATTTGGAAATGGGGGTATTGCCAGTCACTCACCCCCGGAAGTAGCTGTCCATCCATCGCTATCACTTGGGCGGCGACAGCTTTCAAGTTCGGATCCTACAACTGGGCCGTCCCGAATTGTCCCCTCAGTTGACCCCCAGCGGGGGTCTCTACTGGCCCCTCGGAATCGAGGAGGGGGAGGATGGGCTCCTCCTCCAGGGGTTCCCCAGGGGTATCAGGTTCCGGTGCCCCCTCCGACTCCGACTCCGGAGCCGTAGACACATGCTGATTAACCGGTTGCTTCCGGGCCGTACAGGCTACTGGTCGTCCCCGCTCTCTTCTTTGGCTGGCTCGTACCTTCTTCCTCATTTCGTGCCCCCATAGGGCCGCGAACAGCGGACAATCCCGTCCCACTAGGAGAGATACCGGCAGCTCTGGTACTGCACCCACCATCATCTGACAGCTCCCTTGTTGCGTCACGATGTTGGTCCATACGGTGGGATACCGCTTTGTGTCCCCGTAAAGACAGGAAATGGACATCTCCCTACCCCGTTCGGTCTCCTGGTTCAGCAGGCTCGTGGTTACGAGCGTAACCATGCTTACGGAGTCTAATAGCTCTTCCGTGTCGTGTCCGTCCACCTTCACAGGGACCATGGGTGCAGTTGATTCGTGGTGCGCCCAACAGGAGGTGACATAGTTCACGGCGTGACCCACCTCGCCTCCGGGGCTAGCTGAGGGCATCGACTCCTCTCGAGCCGGGCAATTCCAGGCAATGTGCCCCCGGGCGTCACACTCAAAACACCTCCTTTGGTCTCCCTCTACCTGGGAAAGTCGGTGGCGGGTCAGCCCTATCCCCACCGTCTCTCCACTGGTTTGCGGTCCTTTGGCCCTGCCAACTGTCGGTTTGGGGTACACCGCGGTGGGGCTGTCCTTCCGTCCCCCCGGACGGGTCGTCGACTCATCCTGACTCCCACTCAGCAGTGCCTGAGTGTTCTTATGCGTCTCCACTGCTTCCAGGAGGCCCTCCAAGGTCTGGAGCGTGCGTAGACTCACGGCCCTCTTCATGTCATGGGGTAGCGCCCGTAAGAAGCAATCCAGGTCCCAATACGCCTTTTGGGCATTCCCAAAGAGGAACGTGGCCAGCAGACTTGCCATCCTTCCCGTAGTGCTGTCCGTTCAAATGTACAGAGGTATGTTTCGATATCATCGTCTTCCGTTAGCTTGATCAAAAACTGGTTGGGATGTGATCCAGGAGACGCTCCTCCTTGCAGCTTCCTGACTTCCTCAACGAGGCGGACGTTTTGTAGTTGCTGTTCCTCCAGCGTTCGTTCCTGAAGCGCCTGTTGTGCTTGTTGGGCCCGGACGAACTGAGCTATCAACTCGCCCATGCTGATACTGTGTAAACGTCAACCCTGATCTGACCACGTTATCAGACGTGCCCGCATTCTCCACCACTTTTGGCAGACCATGGGGTTTGGTCAAGACGTTTACCCATATCAGACATGGACAGAGAAGGATTAGCTCAGTTTCAAGGGTGTTTATTTAAAATAATAGATCAAAAAGAAAAGGATAGGTTTCCCCTATGAGACCCTCTCCGGGATGCCGTCTTCTGGTATACCGGGTCTGGCTGTATCCTGTCACACAAAACAGAACTCCCTCTTCTTACCTCTGCAACCGTCAACAATACCACGGGAGTCCTTTCTTCCCCCATTCCTCCTGTGTGCTGCCCTTCTGGCAGCTTTATGGGCCTTGCACAGCTGGTGAGCAATCCGTCCTTGATTACTCACCAGCTCCCAATCAGTCCCAATTAGTCCTGGCTGGAGAGCCCGTCGAGACCTGGCACATCCAGCAGATCGAGTCATCGCCTCGTGATGTATACTCCATCTGTTACCAGGCCTCGACGAGTCTCCCCCTAGTGGCTGACCTGCTGTACGCCACAGTCTATAGAAGTGGTACAGTAGGTCTATAGAAGCAGTAGGTCTATAGAAGTGGTACAGTAGGTTTATTGGTCTATTTATAGACCTAACAGTTTAACAGACAAACAGTTTAACAGCTAAAAACATGTTTTATCTTCAGGAGTGGGGAATCGCATTGAATCAGGTATTTAGTTTCAGTGCAGTTTCATTCTTATTCATAACATATGGCCTAAACAGAACCAAGAACTTCCCAGTCTATTTCGATTACAGATCATAACAAAGCCTGAACATTTATGCTATATTTATCCTTGATTTAAGCCACTATCGCCTACAGATTTGATACACATGAAGACCTATATTTATTTTGGTTTTGGCAAACAATAAATAGCCTGTCTTCAAGGATCCTAACTTCTCCCTGCAAATGTAGTCCTATGAATAAGGGTTAAATGTAGCCCTATGAGTAGGGGCTAACTATAGTCCCATGAGTAGGGGCTAAATGTAGTCCTATGAGTAGAGGCTAAATGTAGTCCTATGAATAGGGGCTAAATGTAGTTCTATGAGTAGGGGCTAAATGTAGTCCTATGAGTAGGGGCTAAATGTAGTCCTATGAGTAGAGGCTAAATGTAGTCCTATGAATAGGGGCTAAATGTAGTCCTATGAGTAGGGGCTAAATGTAGTCCTATGAAAAAGGGCTAAAGCAGGGGGCTCCAGTGACTCGTTAAATTAAAAAGTGGTCAGATGAAGTAGATGCTAAGCTGCAGGACTGTTTTGCTAGCAGAGACTGGAATATGTTCCGGGATTCTTCTGAGTACACCACATCAGTCACTGGCTACATCAGTAATTGCATCGTTGACATCATCCCCACAGTGACTGTACATACATACCCCAACCAGAAGCCATGGATTACAGGCAACATCTGCACTGAGCTAATGGGTAGAGCTGACGCTTTCAAGGAGCGGGACTCTAACACGGAAGCTTATAATAAATATACCCTCCGACGAACCATCAAACAGGCAAAGCATCAATACAGGACTAAGATCGAATCATACTACACCGGCTCCGGATGTGGCAGGGCTTGCAAACTATTACAGACTACATTTTTACATATACACGAGCTGCCCAGTGACACGAGCCTACCAGGCGAGCTAAATTACTTCTATGCTCACTTCTAGGCATTAACACTGAAACATGCATGAGAGCAACAGCTGTTCCAGATGACTGTATGATCAGGCTCTTGAAGCCGATGTGAGTAAGACCTTTAAACAGGTCAACATTCACAAGGCCGCAGGGTAGACGGATTACCAGGACATGTACTCCAAGCATACGCTGACCAACTGGCAAGAGTCTTCACTGACATTTTCAACCTCTCCCTGTCCGAGTCTGTAATACCAACATGTTCAAGCAGATCACCATAGTCCCTGTGCCCAAGAACACTAAGGTAACCTGCCTAAATGACTACCGACCCGTAGCACGCACATCTGTAGCCATGAAGTGCTTTGAAAGGCTGGTCATGGCTCACATCAACACCATTATCTCAGAAACACTAGACCCACTCCAATTTGCATACCACCACAACAGTTCCACAAATGATGCAATTTCTATTGCACAACACACTGCCCTTTCCCACCTGGACAAAGGAAAACCTATGTGAGAATGCTATTGACAACAGCTCAGCAGTTCAACACCACAGTGCCCTCAAAGCCCTTCACTAAGCTAAGCACCCTGGGACTAAACACCTCCCTCTGCAACTGGATCCTGGACTTCGCCCAGGTGGTAAGGGTAGGTAACAACACATCTGCCACGCTGATCTTCAACAAGGGGGCCCCTCAGGGGTGCGTGCTCAGTCCCCTCCTGTTCTCCCTGTTCACTCATGACTGCATTGCCAGGCATGACTCCAACACCGTCATTAAGTTTGCCAATGACACAACAGGAATAGGCCTGATCACCGACAACAACGAGACAGTCTTTAGGGAGGAGGTTAGAGACCTGGCCGTGTGGTGCCAGGACAACAACCTCTGCCTCAACGTGATCAAGACAAAGGAGATGATTGTGGACTACAGGAAAAGGAAGACCGGGCACGCACCCCCATTCTCATCGACGGGGCTGTAGTGGAGCAGGTTGAGAGCTTCAAGTTCCTTGGTGTCAACATCACCAACAAACTAACATGGCCCAAGCACACCAAGACAGTCGTGAAGAGGGCACGACAAAACCTATTCCCCCTCGGGAGACAGTTGCACCATCAAGGGCATACTGAGTGGTTGCATCACTGCCTGGTATGGCAACTGCTCGGCCTCCGACCGCAAATCACTAGCGCGTACGGCCCAGTACATCACCGGAGCCAAGCTTCCTGCCATCCAGGACTTCTATACCAGGCGGTGTCAGAGGAAGGCCCTAAGAATTGTCAAAGACCACAGACACCCTAGTCATAGACCGTCTTCTCTGCTACCACATGGCAAGCGGTACCGGAGTGCCAAGTCTAGGTCCAAGAGGCTTCTAAACAGCTTCTACCACCAAGCCATAAGTCTCCTGAATATCTAATCAAATGGCTACCCAGACTATTTGCATTGCCTCCCCCCCCACACTGCTGCTACTCTCTGTTGTTATTATCTATGCATAGTCACTTTAATAACTCTACCTACATGTACATATTACCTTGACTAACCGGTGCCCCCACACATTGACTCTATCCCAGTACCCCCTGTATATAGACTCGCTATTGTTATTTTACTGCTGCTCTTTAATTATTTGCTAGTTTTATTTCTTATTTATTTAGGTATTTTTCTTAAAACTTCATTGTTGGTTAAGGTCTTGTAAATAAGCATTTCACTGTTGTATTGGGCTCATGTGACAAATAACATTTGATTTGATTTAAATGTAGTCCTATGAATAGAAACTAAATGTAATCCTATGAATAGGAACTAAATGTAATCCTATGAATAGGAACTAAATGTAATCCTATGAATAGGAACTAAATGTAATCCATGAATAGGAACTAAATGTAATCCATGAATAGGAACTAAATGTAATCCTATGAATAGGGGCTAAATGTATTCCTATGAATAGGAACTAAATATAATTCTATGAATAGGAACTAAATATAATTCTATGAATAGGAACTAAATATAATTCTATGAATAGGAGCTAAATGTAATCCTAGGAATAGGAACTAAATGTAATGCTATGAATAGGAACTAAATGTAATTCTATGAATAGGAACTAAATGTAATCCTATGTATAGGGACTAAATGTAATTCTATGAATAGGAACTAAATGTAATTATATGAATAGGAACTAAATGTAATCCTATGAATAGGAACTAAATGTAATCCTATGAATAGGGACTAAATGTAATCCTATGAATAGGAACTAAATGTAATTCTATGAATAGGGACTAAATGTAATCCTATGAATAGGAACTAAATATAATTCTATGAATAGGGTCTACATGTTTTCTTATTCATTTGCATAACAAACCACTGTGATGAATGATATTTACTATCTTCTACTTTTTATGAATAAACAGGCATTGGTAAAAATAATAATTGGTTTAAAGATATCTCTCCGCATGGGCCCTGCGAGAAAATAAATGAAATTGCATTATTTTCGAATTTGCAAAGGTTTTCCATAAATTACTACTGCTTATCATTTCACCACATTTTTTTGAGAGTAGGTCTATTCCTTGTAAAAAAAAAATGATGTGGAGATTATTGAGTATAATTGAACATTCTAGACAAGAAGGAAGGGATAGGTGTGTGGCAACGACGAACAGGCCTGTAGGGGCGTGTAAATTCTGTATTTCTCCACACATAATCCCTGGGTTATTTGTTGTTTCTTTGTGTGAATAGTTTTTTCAGATACCTTCGGTTGAGCTAACGTAGGCTAATGTGACTAGCATGAGGTTGTAAGTAACAACAACAAAAAAAGAAATCCCAGGACATACACATAGCTGATCAAATCAAATCAAATGTATTTATATAGCCCTTCTTACATCAGCTGATATCTCAAAGTGCTGTACAGAAACCCAGCCTAAAACCCCAAACAGCAAGCAATGCAGGTGTAGAAGCTCGGTCAGAAAGCTTAAATTCTTGTTAATCTAACTGCGCTGTCCAATTTACATTAGCTATTACAGTGAAATAATGCGATGCTATTGTTTGAGGAGAGTGCACAATTGTGAACTTGAAAATGTATTAATAAACCAAATGGCAAATTTGGGCAGTCTTGATATAACATTTTGAACATATATGCAATGGTGGATTGGATCAGTCTAAAACTTTGCACATACACTGCTGCAATCTAGTGGCCAAAATCAAAATTGCACCTCTGCTGGAATAATACCATATGGTCTTTCTCTTGCATTTCAAAAATGATGATGCCAAAAAAAGAATTTATTTTTTTATTTTAATTATTTCTAATGTGTTATATTAATTTCACATTTCCATAAACTTCAAAGTGTTTCTTTTCAAATGGTATCAAGAATATGCATACCCTTGCTTCAGGTCCTGAGCTACAGGCAGTTAGATTTGCGTATGTCATTTTAGGCAAAAATTGGGGAAAGAAAGTGTCCGACCATTTAAGAGGTTGTATTAATTTCCTGTTAAATAGCCTGATAATTTACAGTATATCCAGGACTTGGGCAGGAGCTCACCAGAGCTGAGCAACCTATACCGTCACTGCTGTTCATCTTATAGAATATTAGCTCAAAGGTATTGTGGTGCACCTGCACATATAAACAGCAGCCTACTGGCACCCAAAAATGAATAGGCTACCAGCACCTATCTCAGTCCAAGTCAAGCACTGTTTATATCACCAGTAAATGTTCACCGTTAATCCTTGTTTTAGGCTATGTTTAGATACAGTAATTTCTGTTAATGCAATTCAAAATGCTAGCCTATTCTTGTAATCAAGACGTTTTGATTTATTTCATATCATTATGAGTTTTGTAAATTTCTTCATTTGTCTTTGTTCGCATGAGAGGATATGTCTGTTTCTCTGTCCTGTCAATGTTGAGCGACGCATCCTCAGCACGCATAGAGAACTTCTGAGAAATTCTAGGTGTAGCACCTTAAAGAGATAGAGAGAGGAGGTGTAGCACCTTGAAGAGCTAGAGAGAGGAGGTGTAGCACCTTGAAGAGCTGGTATTATGTACTTTTTACTCCATATATTTTCCCTGACACCCAAAAGTACTTGTTACATTCTGAATGTTTGGCAGGACAGCAAAATGGTCTAATTCACGCACTTATCAAGAGAACATCCCTTGTTATCCCTACTGCCTCTGATCTGGAGGACTCACTAAACAGAGAACATCCCTGATCATCCCTACTGCCTCTGATCTGGAGGATTCACTAAACAGAGAACATCCCTGGTCATCCCGTACTGCCTCTGATCTGGTGGACTCACTAAATAGAGAACATCCCTGGTCGTCCCTACTGCCTCTGATCTGGTGGACTCACTAAACAGAGAACATCCCTGGTCATCCCTACTGCCTCTGATCTGGAGGACTTACCAAACACACATGCTTAGATTGTAAATTATGTCTGAGTTTTGGAGTGTGCTCCTGGCTATCCGCAAAGTAAAAAACAAGAAAATGGTGCAATCTGGTTTGCTTAATATACAGTGATGAAAAAGTATTTGATCCCCTGCTGATTTTGTACATTTGCGCACTGACAAAGAAATGATCAGTCTATAATTTTAATGGTAGGTTTATTTGAACAGTGTGAGACAGAATTACAACAAAAAAAATCCAGAAAAAACGCATGTAAAAAATGTTATAAATTGATTTACATTTTAATGAGGGAAATAAGTATTTGACCCCCTCTCAATCAGAAAGATTTCTAGCTCCCAGGTGTCTTTTATACAGGTAACGAGCTGAGATTAGGAGCACAATCTTAAAGGGAGTGCTCCTAATCGCAGTTTGTTATCTGTATAAAAGATTATTCGCAAATGGAAGAAACACAAAAGAACTGTCAATCTCCCTCGGCCTGGGGCAACATGCAAGATGTCACCTCGTGGAGTTGCAATGATCATGAGAACGGTGAGGAATCAGCCCAGAACTACACGGGAGGATCTTGTCAGTGATCTCAAGGCAGCTGGGACCATAGTCACCAAGAAAACAATTGGTAACACACTACGCCGTGAAGGACTGAAATCCTGCAGCGCCCGTAAGGCCCCCCTGCCCAAGAAAGCACATATACATGCCCGTCTGAAGTTTGCCAATGAACATCTGAATGATTCAGAGGACAACTGGGTGAAAGTGTCTTGTCAGATGAGACCAAAATGGAGCTCTTTGGCATCAACTCAACTCGCTGTGTTTGGAGGAGGAGGAATGCTGCCTATGACCCCAAGAACACCATCCCCACCGTCAAACATGGAAGTGGAAACATTATGCTTTGGGGGTGTTTTTCTGCTAAGGGGACAGGACAACTTCACCGCATCAAAGGGACGATGGACGGGGCCATGTACCGTCAAATCTTGGGTGAGAACCTCCTTCCCTCAGCCAGGGCATTGAAAATGGGTCGAGGATGGGTATTCCAGCATGACAATGACCCAAAACACACGACCAAGGCAACAAAGGAGTGGCTCAAGAAGAAGCACATTAAGGTCCTGGAGTGGCCTAGAAAGTCTCCAGACCTTAATCCAATAGAAAATCTGTGGAGGGAGCTGAAGGTTCGAGTTGCCAAACGTCAGCCTCGAAACCTTAATGACTTGGAGAAGATCTGCAAAGAGGAGTGGGACAAAATCCCTCCTGAGATGTGTTCAAACCTGGTGGCCAACTACAAGAAATGTCTGACCTCTGTGATTGCCAACAAGGGTTTTGCCACCAAGTACTAAGTCATGTTTTGCAGAGGGGTCAAATACTTATTTCCCTCATTAAAATGCAAATCAATTTATAACATTTTTGACATGCTTTTTTCTGGATTTTTTTGTTGTTATTCTGTCTCTCTGTTCAAATAAACCTACCATTAAAATTATAGACTGATCATTTCTTTGTCAGTGGGCAAACGTACAAAATCACCAGGGGATCAAATACTTTTTTCCCTCACTGTAAGCAATTTGAAATTATTTATACTTTTACTTTTGATACTTAAGTATATTTTAGCAAGTACATCAACTTTTGATACTTAAGTATATTTTAGCAAGTACATCAACTTTTGATACTTAAGTATATTTAAACCCAAATACTTTGAGACTTTTACTCAAGTAGTATTTTACTGGGTGACTTTCACTTTTGCTTGAGTCATTTTCTATTAAGGTACAGCATCTCTACTTTTACTACAGTATGACAAATTGGATACTTTTTCCACCACTGATCACAGCTATCCCTATATCCTCCCATTAAAACGTTCCTCTTCAATTTGTATGATAGCCTACATTGATTTAGCATTATCCTGTAATGTAGACTCGTTTTTGGTATCATACAGAAAGGATTTGAAGCTAAGGCAATACTTATTGGGGGGAAAATAGAAATGTGATTTTCTTCTGTGTCTGAGTAAGATGTCCTGCAGGCAGCTTTGATTGATGGGTTCTTTTAGGTGGCTGGGTGGGTGAGCGTGTATGAGTTTGCTAATTCTCTATGTCCATTCAGAAGGTTTCCTCTAACAGACCTAGTCTGGACTTCATCTCCTTGATCAGATAGACAGAAAACTGTAAGTGGCATAAAGATCAGCATCTGATCGAGGACTGAAGACAGGTGGCAGTTACGCATTTCCTCTATTATGATGATGATACATGAGGATGATGATGGTGATGATGAGGATGATACATGATGGTTGTGACAGAGAAGTCCGTCACCGGCCGCGGGCAGCGTTTTTGGTAAACTGACTCAAACACATTCATCGCTCCTCCCTGCTCCGTTATCAGCGACGTTAACAATGTGGGTCGACACACAAGTTAACTTCCCTATCTTAGTACATACATTTCACACTTTATTCTTTCCTCCCGTCAGTAACAGTTTATGGTATAAAGAATATACAGACAAGTGTTCCTGTTTAATTTAAGCAATGTTTTATTATACTTGTCAGTGTTATGGATGAGCGCGTTGTTTGTTTAGTTCTGTTCCTCTCTCTCCTCCTTCTCTGTAGTTTCCGGGTATGGCTGGGATAATGACCAGAGATATGATAATCGGGCTGGCTTTGTAGTGCCTGTTCCGAATGACTCGTTCATGTAAATGGGCATATTGGAAGACTCCAGTAGGGATGTGATTTTGTAAATGTGTTATATTGGTATATTGTATCATGAGAAACGTGTTGCAATATATATAATTCAGTAGGTTTAGCTGAGTGGAAAATGTAGGCTTTTATGAAGGGAAATTGCTTAATTAATTTGCGCTGGGTATGTTCTGACGTGAAGGGCTTCCCCTACAAAAAGGAGCCTCTTTCAGTTCATGGGGGGAACCATTAAGCTGTTGATGGGGGGCAGCATTGTTTTGAGCTGTCCCCATAATGGATACTTTGGATGACAGTACTGTTGTTTTTCCTCCGGATTAACTATGTACATAAACACCCAGAGGCACAGAAGTACTTTTGTGGCTCCACCATCTTTTAATTTGACAGAGGTTAGGTTTTTCAGTTTAGCCTTCTGGCCAACTCTACGTGACAATGGTACATGATGATGGTGATGGTACATGATGATGGTGATGATGGTGATGATGATGGTGATGGTGATGATGATGATGATGATGATACATGATGATACATGATGATGGTGATGGTGATGATGATGGTGATGATGATGATGATGATGATACATGATGATACATGATGATGGTGATGGTACATGATGATGGTGATGATGATGATGACACATGATGATACATGATGGTGGTGATGGTACATGATGATGGTGATGATGATGATGGTGATGATGATGATGAGGATGATGGTGGTGATGGTGGTGATGGTGGTGATGGTGATGGTGATGGTGATGATGATGATGGTGATGATATATGATGATGACATATGATGGTGATGATGCTGGTGATGATGATGGTGATGATGGTGATGATGATGATGATGATGATGATGGTGATGATGATGATGATGGTGATGATGATGATGGTATTGGTGGTGATGATGATGATGATGATATATGATGATGATGATGATGGTGATGATGAAGGTGATGATGAAGGTGATGATGGTGATGATGATGGTGATGATGATGATGATGATATATGATGATGATAGATGATGATGATGATGATGATGATGGTGATGATGACGATGATGATGATGATGATGATGATGAAGGTGAAGGTGATGATGATGGTGATGATGATGGTGATGATGGTGATGGTGATGATGGTGATGATGATGGTGATGATGGTGATGATGATGGTGATGATGATGATGATGATGATGAAGGTGATGATGATGATGATGGTGATGATGATGATGGTGATGATGATGATGATGATGATGATGATGATGGTGATGATGATGATGATGATGGTGGTGATGATGATGATGGTGATGGTGATGATGATGGTGATGATGATGGTGGTGATGATGATGACGATGTTGATGGTGATGGTGATGATGATGATGATGGTGATGATGATGATGGTGATGGTGATGATGGTGATGATGATGATGATGATGATGATGATGGTGATGGTGGTGATGATGGTGATGATGATGGTGATGATGATGATGATGGTGATGGTGATGGTGAGGATGATGATGATGATGATGATGATGATGATGGTGATGATGATGGTGATGATGATGATATATGATGATAATATATGATGATAATATATGATGATGATATATGATGATGGTGATGATGATGGTGATGATGGTGATGATGATGATGGTGATGATGATACATCTCAGTCAGACTTTAGACAGGAGGTGATATCAGGACTTGTCAGTCATATGTTAAATGGTAGGTGACAGTAGCTCATTCGGCTCATCAACCACACGCTTTATGGCAGTCATCTGAACTCTGTGGCAGATGTCCTCAATTCAGAGAGGAATTCTTACAAAACTGACTGTCTAGACAACCTGATATGTCACCAATATCGAAAGGGGAAACTTTCAACGAACACAAAGGTGTCGGATGTTTTGCTCTGCGATGCGCAAAAATTCAGGGGAATCATCTGAAGGTAATCTAATAGAGGCTGTAAAAATGGCACAAAGTGAATAGGAGGTTAAAAGTGGCACGAATGATGTGACCAAACATGACGTGGGTCTATTTTTTTAAGGTCTGTTTTGACCATGTTCAAATGTGTTGTTCAATGTGTTTCTATGGGCTATAGCAGTAAAGGTCAAATTCAATGTTTCATCAAATCATTTTTGTAATTTTTTTATTTTATACCTACATGGGTCCTAAAATGTAAAATCAAATGGATAAATTATACATTTTATGACCATCTTAAAGCAATTCCATATGTTAGCTTAGTAAATATTACGATCTAAGGACTTATACCTATAGGGGCATCACAAACAGTATCAATCATTGCACATATATTATCCAAATACTGTTAGTACTAGGGGCCTATAGCAACACCAATCCTCGTATTGATTGTTTACTACGGTATTCAGATGAAGTATTCCTCAGGGATCCATTCTAGGACCTATACAATGAGACACTTGGCGACATGTGGGCTGGAATTCAAAATGGGGAACCTGCCATAACAATGCCTTTGTTTACTAACTATTGTCCATGGACACATACTTCACTGTTACATTGCACAACAGTGATATCTTGTTGCTTTCCCATATGTTAGTTGCTCTTCACACTCTACTTCATATAACAGTAAATGTACTTTGTTCATGCCTTTCCCAGCTGGCTTCTCCCACCTTATGTACAAATTTCATAAAAAAAAATATATAAAAAAAATAAGAATTGTGTTGCTTAGTTACAAGGCTTTATTGGTTGTTTTAAATGTGAGACACAGCTCCACTCCTGGCTGTTCTACTAGACCATATCAAGCCTCTCACTCCTGGCTGTTCTACTAGACCATATCAAGCCTCTCACTCCTGGCTGTTCTACAAGACCATATCAAGCCTCTCACTCCTGGCTGTTCTACTAGACCATATCAAGCCTCTCACTCCTGGCTGTTCTACTAGACCAAATCAAGCCTCTCACTCCTGGCTGTTCTACTAGACCATATCAAGCCTCTCACTCCTGGCTGTTCTACTAGACCATATCAAGCCTCTCACTCCTGGCTGTTCTACTAGACCATATCAAGCCTCTCACTCCTGGCTGTTCTACTAGACCATATCAAGCCTCTCACTCCTGGCTGTTCTACTAGACCATATCAAGCCTCTCACTCCTGGCTGTTCTACTAGACCATATCAAGCCTCTCACTCCTATCCAACTCTACTTTACCAAATCAAGCCTCTCACTCCTATCCAACTCTGCTAGACCATATCAAGCCTCTCACGCCTATCCAACTCTACTTGACCATATCAAGCCTCTCACTCCTATCCAACTCTACTAGACCATATCAAGCCTCTCACTCCTATCCACTCTACTTGACCAAATCAAGCCTATATAACTCCTATCCACTCTACTTGACCAAATCAAGCCTATATAACTCCTATCCACTCTACTTGACCAAATCAAGCCTATCTCACTCTTTCTTCTGGGTAAACAAGTCATATGAGAATAAGTCTCAGACCTCGTTCAATCCATTTCAGACTGCGCTGCGTTTCAGTGTGAGATTATCTTAAAATAGCTCAATGGATTAATTTCTCATTCATTCAGATTTTGACTTTTTTTTTTTTCTTCTCTCTTGCATGACTTTTTCATCATCCCAGTTGATGATTTGAATATGCTGTTGTACTGTGATCTACACGACCTCGTGAGAGATGGTAGTGACTGTCTGATCTTCCTCTAAACAGACACGGTGTGATATAATATCCTTTGTTTGTTGAAAGGGAACAGAAATGCATCGGAGAATTACTATTTAAAAAAAACTACCTCGTGTCGGGGGGTTCACACTGAGCTAAAGCCACAAACAGCAAACGTCCTGGATTGCGTCGGCATACAGAGCTTAAACTACACTCACTATTTTCAGCACACAAATGTCTTTTAACAGATGAACATATTACAAGATGGATGAGAGAGGATGTGACATGTACTGTATCCTGAGAAGCATTTCTGCGCTCCTCAGCTAGCAGCATTAGTCCTGCCTTCCTCCTGTCTCAGCTTCTTACAGCCAGATGAGAGAGAGAAAGAGAGAGCAAAAGGAGGAGGGAGGGCGACAGAAAGAGAGAGAGAGAGGAGGAGGGAGAGCGACAGAGCGAGAGAGAGAGAGAGGGAGGAGGAGGGAGGGCGATAGAGAGAGAGAGAGAGAGAGAGGGAGGAGGAGGGAGGGCGATAGAGAGACTGAGAGAGAGGGAGGAGGAGAGTGGGCGACAGAGAGAGAGAGAGACAGAGAGGGAGGAGGAGGGAGGGCAACAGAGAGACAGAGGGAGGAGGAGAGTGGACAATAGAGAGAGAGACAGAGAGGGTGGAGGAGAGAGGGTGACAGAGAGACAGAGGGAGGGCGACAGAGAGACAGAGAGGGAGGAGGAGAGTGGACGATAGAGAGAGAGAGACAGAGAGGGTGGAGGAGAGAGGGTGACAGAAAGACAGAGGGAGGAGGAGAGTGGACGATAGAGAGAGAGACAGAGAGGGTGGAGGAGAGAGGGTGACAGACAGAGGGAGGTGTGTGTGTGTGTGTGTGTGTGTGTGTGTGTGTGTGTGTGTGTGTGTGTGTGTGTGTGTGTGTGTGAGAGAGAGAGAGGGGAAAGTGGGGAGCGCAGAGAGAGAGAGAGAGACAGAGAGAAAGAGAGAGATGCTGCTGAATCCTGGTTGGCTGGGGAGCGGGGGGCTGACTCAGTGGCTCTAGAGAGAGAGAGAGATAGAGAGAGAGAGAGAGAGAGAGAGAGAGAGAGGGAGATAGAGAGAGGGAGGCGGGAGAGCAGGCGGTGTGACAGATGCACTTCTCCAGCCCTCTCATCGCCATCAGACCAGTGGCTCTCTTCCATTGGCTCACTGCACTGGACCGGAAAACAGAAAACACTACAGCACCATGCCTGTTTCTGTCACTACGGCAAGCCTCTACCGCCACAGCTGCCACTGCCGTGCAGCATCTCCACTACCTCCAGCCAGCACTCAGACAGAGACTCAGAGAGAAAGCGGGAGCACCCTGAAGACAGGCTCAGTGGAGTGAGGGAAGCAGAGGCTGGACCAGGGCTACGGAACTACAGACTGAAGCACAGAGCAGCTGTTGTGTTTCTGTTCTACTGCTGCTACTGCCTGAGCTCCATGCGAGAGGAGAGGAAAGGAACGAGGGAAAGAGAAAACTGCTGCTGAGAACCTGAAAGAGCTGGAAGAAGGAAAACAAAGCCCACACAGCAACACAGTTCTGAAGTGGTTCAGAGAGACAGAGTGACTCTGTAGTGACTCAGAGAGACAGACTGACTGACTCTGAAGTGACTCAGAGAGACAGACTGACTGACTCTGAAGTGACTCAGAGAGACTGACTGACTGAAGTGACTCAGAGAGACTGACTGACTGAAGTGACTCAGAGAGACAGTGACTCTGTAGTGACTCAGAGAGACAGACTGACTGACTCTGAAGTGACTCAGAGAGACAGACTGACTGACTGAAGTGACTCAGAGAGACTGACTGACTGACTGAAGTGACTCAGAGATACTGACTGACTGACTGAAGTGACTCAGAGATACTGACTGACTGACTGAAGTGACTCAGAGAGACAGACTGACTGACTGAAGTGACTCAGAGAGACTGACTGACTGACTGAAGTGACTCAGAGATACAGACTGACTGACTGAAGTGACTCAGAGAGACAGACTCACTCTGAAGTGACTCAGAGAGACAGACTGACTGACTGACTGAAGTGACTCAGAGAGACAGACTGACTGACTGAAGTGACTCAGAGAGACAGACTGACTGACTATGCTGCTCCAGTGATAATCCAGGAGTCTTCTCTTCACTGACATGAGGAAGCCCTCTCTCAACCTCCTGACTGAAGGACTGACCCCAGGGTTTTGATCAGAACAGCGGCGGACACAAAGCAGGTCTGTTAACAGGAGTTCTGTACAGGTCTATTAGATCTGAGACTTTAGAATCCTCTTGACATCTGGCTGTCAGTGCAGGGAACTGCACTGTTTAAAAAAATACTTTTCTAGATCTCAGACACTGTAAGACTTCTTCGGTATCTTCTCTTGATTCTGACTGTCTGTGCACTCAGTGGAAGCTCGTGCCTCATGGCTTGCTACTACATCGTCATCAGCTCTACTCACCTCAGCAACGGCCACTTCAGGAACATCAAGGGAGTTTTCCGCGGCCCCCTCAGCAAGAATGGCAACAAGAACTTGGTAAGAACTGGCGTGACTTTTTAACTTGGTTTCGTTTTATTACTTTCTCGTTGTGTTTCTGAGTACGTCGTGCATCGTGTTCTCTGCTACGGTGGGTGGGACGGAAGCCTTCCAGAACTTAGTTTGACTCGGAAGCAAATACTCTCTATCTTACTCTGTTGTGTCCAGCAAATACTCTCTATCTTACTCTGTTGTGTCCAACAAATACTCTCTATCTTACTCTGTTGTGTCCAGCATGACTTTCTATCTTACTCTGTTTTCAGAAGGGCTTTTATCTCTTGTTTCTTCCCTGAAAGACCCTCACAACATTTTGAGTAAAGGCATGTGATGTAGAAACATTAGCCTGGTGGATTCAGTAAGCTGTTTGCTACAACACAGAAAGGGTTAATTGTGTTCAAATGTTCTCTTCTCTCGACATAGAGAAGAGAACGGCGAAAGTGTCACAGACCCAAAGAGTTCATTTTAGTTCCAATGTTCCATCCTGACTGCTGACAGAACAAGAACAGAACATAACGGCGAAAGCGTCACAGATGGACGTGTTCTGACCAGTGACCGTGTCTAAATTCCTACCAGATGGATGGCGAGCACGCCGATAATCTCTATACACGCAGTCATAAGTGATGTCACAGGATTGAGTCCTTAATCGTCCTTTCACTGTAGCTAGGGGTTTAGTGTTGATGCAAATTAATCCTTCTGTTTGCCCAACCAGAAACTTGCATTCTAGAATACACATTCCAAATTCCACAATCAGAACTCGGAATCTGGGGCAACACAGTGGGGAAATTAACGGAGAGGAGAAATACGTCTAGAGATTTCTGCTTGGAGAGATTTTCTAAGCTATTAATTATGTAAACAAAAGTATGATCTCTCCATTGTTTGTCATAGAGATCATCGCCCACACCAGATATTATCAGTGATGCTACCCGGGATTACTCACTACACACACACTAATCTAATTAAAATGCAAGCGTTATGAGTTCCTTAAAGGAAGAAGCGCCTTGGCTTTTCAAAGCGTGTGAATACGCTGCTGATGTTCATGCTCTCCCTCGAAAAACCTCTCTCTCTCTCTCTCTCTCTCTCTCTCTCTCTCTCTCTCTCTCTCTCTCTCTCTCTCTCTCTCTCTCTCTCTCTCTCTCTCTCTCTCTCTCTCTCTCTCTCTCTCTGTCTCTCTCTCTCTCTCTCTCTCTCTCTCTCTCTCTCTCTCTCTCTCTCTCTCTCCTCTTTGTCAGTCGAGGAGAACAGAGCTTTCCTGAAAGCCGACACGCTCTCTTTAACGAATCAGAAATGATTGTAGATGAAATATTGAAGTGCTCTATTCTCACTCTATGAGTTCTCTGTCTGCCACATTGTGTTTAACAGAATAACATAGCGGGTGTCATGACACTGAGAAGGAAGCAGGCACACAGCAGCAGCGATAGCAGCAACAGATTGTTTCAAGACAATAGGAAAGAATAGACTGGATGCTCTGGGCTGGATGCTCTGGGCCATTACCCAGGCTCCATCTAGCTTCCACACCCCCCCAGCGCTATCGTTTCACTCCATCTCTCACTGCGGGGGAGACCTGATGTCATTTAATCTAGAATTACTTAGACCGGGAGCAGAGGACAGGGGTGATGGGGGATATCCCGTCCTGCCAGCACCACACACAGCCACTGTAAATATACTGAGAGAGAGAGAGACAGCGAGAGAGACAGAGAGAGAGAGAGACACAGAGAGATAGAGGAGAGAGAGAGAGAGGATAGCAAGAGAGAGATGGGAGAGAGAGAGAGAGAGGGGGAGAAGGAGATGGGGGAGAGAGAGAGAGGGAGATGGGACAGAGAGAGAGAGAAAGGGGATAGAGAGAGACAGAGAGAGAAAGATGAGACAGAGAGAGAGAGATAAGACAGAGAGAGAGAGAGAGAGAGAGAGAGAGAGAGGGGATGGAGAGAGAGAGAGACAGAGAGAGATGAGACAGAGAGAGATGAGACAGAGAGAGAGAGAGAGAGAGGGGACAGAGAGAGATGGGACAGAGAGAGAGAGAGAGAGAGAGAGAGAGAGAGAGAGAGAGAGAGAGGGGACAGAGAGAGAGACAGAGAGAGAGAGATGAGACAGAGCGAGAGAGAGAGGGAGAGGGGACAGAGAGAGAGACAGAGAGAGAGAGATGAGACAGAGCGAGAGAGAGAGGGGACGGAGAGATGGGACAGACAGAGATGGCTCTAATCTACTCTAAACTACTGGAGTAAAACAGCCATGTACTACAGTTGAGATGGTAAACTAGCGATGTATTCATATGTAACTTAGATACTGATGATAGAGAATAACCAAATTATTTATATATATATATATATATATATATATATATATATATATATATATTATAAATACTCACATACTGTCTATTTATGTTATCTCTTATAACCTGCTATAACACATGATAACACCCACAACGATGACAGATTGTCCCACAGATCAAGCAATCTACCGTTAAACACATCCCAAAGAAACATTTTGAAATATAGCGTCTTTAAAAGTATACGCGGCTAGAACATTCCGGTGTTTTGCTTTTTATCATTTCCACGTAGCATTAAGAATATTGACTTGAAACATGGACAATCGCACGATGTACTCACTCAAATGGTTCAAACGACTGATTATCTGATTGTATCCTCTAATAAACTCGTCGAAATTAAATATGGCAGAGAATTAGGAGGCATTATAGACGAAAGGACTAGTCAGATCACACCAGTAAAAAAATATTAAAAATTAAAAAGGCTAAACAATATGGATTAAAAACAAAATACAATTTGATGAATTATTGAGGAGCAGTCAGGACGTATACCTCTGTGTGCCATTTAAATGCCTCTTCAAAACTCTCTCTATTAAATAGGAGAAGGATTCCATAATATTTAGTTTGAGATACTACAGTACGTGTTCGGTCTCTGGGCTCTGGGCTTCTATGTGGTGATCCAGACACACGACTATTCGGCAAAGACATCTTCCTACAATACAAAAGTCCCCATTTCCAGAAAGAGTTTTGATACAAAAAAAAAGGGGGGAGCAATGTCTCAGTCTATATGTTGTTAGTGGTCGGGACAGTGGGTGATTCTGTGGACAGCTCTGTGTTAGGAGACAGTGTGTTAGTGGTCGGGACAGTGGGTGACTCTCTGGACAGCTCTGTGTTAGGAGACAGTGTGTTAGTGATCGGACAGTGGGTGACTCTCTGGACAGCTCTGTGTTAGGAGACAGTGTGTTAGTGATCGGACAGTGGGTGACTCTCTGGACAGCTCTGTGTTAGGAGACAGTGTGTTAGTGATCGGACAGTGGGTGATTCTGTGGACAGCTCTGTGTTAGGAGACAGTGTGTTAGTGATCGGACAGTGGGTGACTCTCTGGACAGCTCTGTGTTAGGAGACAGTGTGTTAGTGATCGGACAGTGGGTGACTCTCTGGACAGCTCTGTGTTAGGAGACAGTGTGTTAGTGGCCAGGACAGTGGGTGACTCTGTGGACAGCTCTGTGTTAGGAGACAGTGTGTTAGTGGTCGGGACAGTGGGTGACTCTCTGGACAGCTCTGTGATAGGAGACAGTGTGTTAGTGGTCGGGACAGTGGGTGACTCTCTGGACAGCTCTGTGTTAGGAGACAGTGTGTTAGTGATCGGACAGTGGGTGACTCTGTGGACAGCTCTGTGTTAGGAGACAGTGTGTTAGTGATCGGACAGTGGGTGACTCTCTGGACAGCTCTGTGTTAGGAGACAGTGTGTTAGTGGCCAGGACAGTGGGTGACTCTCTGGACAGCTCTGTGTTAGGAGACAGTGTGTTAGTGGCCAGGACAGTGGGTGACTCTCTGGACAGCTCTGTGTTAGGAGACAGTGTGTTAGTGATCGGACAGTGGGTGACTCTCTGGACAGCTCTGTGATAGGAGACAGTGTGTTAGTGGCCAGGACAGTGGGTGACTCTCTGGACAGCTCTGTGTTAGGAGACAGTGTGTTAGTGATCGGACAGTGGGTGACTCTCTGGACAGCTCTGTGTTAGGAGACAGTGTGTTAGTGATCGGACAGTGGGTGACTCTCTGGACAGCTCTGTGTTAGGAGACAGTGTGTTAGTGATCGGACAGTGGGTGACTCTCTGGACAGCTCTGTGATAGGAGACAGTGTGTTAGTGATCGGACAGTGGGTGACTCTGTGGACAGCTCTGTGTTAGGAGACAGTGTGTTAGTGATCGGACAGTGGGTGACTCTCTGGACAGCTCTGTGTTAGGAGACAGTGTGTTAGTGATCGGACAGTGGGTGACTCTCTGGACAGCTCTGTGTTAGGAGACAGTGTGTTAGTGGCCAGGACAGTGGGTGACTCTCCGGACAGATTCACATACGGCTTTGTGTTAGGAGACAGTGTGGTGGATTACTCCATTACCGATTTTCCACCTGAACATATTAATGTATTTCCAGTCATGCCAAAACTTCCCCTACTAGACCACTGTCACGTCACACTTTGTCTTAAAGGATCTATGGAGTCAACTACAATCCCAAACCAGGAACCTATTCAATCTCCCTCCCATTTAGAAATAGTATTTAATAGTGACACAGCGTATGAGACAGCATTAAACAGCGGAGAAAATGATGACACGCTGAACAGCTTTCAGTACATCACATTTAGTTGTAGTAAAGAATAATTAATTGCACTACATATAAACTGAACACAATATCCTACAAAAGACTAATGTGGGGAAAACTAATGTAAACAAAATGGTTTGACAGTCAATGCAATACTGCCAGGACACAAAAACCCCAAAACTCCACAGACCAGGTTGGACCAGGTGTAAAATATCACCTGGCCCCTAAAACAACATAAACATTTGCTATAAGATTTTAACAAAAAAAAGCTGTCTACATCTCTAATCAGCTTGGAAAAATATATATCGTTTTGGGAACTGTAGGGAGAGCTTAATGACTCACATAACAAGAAAAACATCCCCAATCGAAATGACAACATCTGTAAAAACTACATTTTTAAAAAAATATTAGAAAATCCAGAATGCCAGAAATGAACCCGAGACTCAGACAAAATGTGTTAATAATTTACAAAACTTTGAAACAATAATTAAAGATCCATCAAAACCAATTAGATTTACCCGTCACAATAACAGAGCTGAAAGAGACAACCAATCAAAAGCCATTAGATATACCCGTCACAATAACAGAGCTGAAAGAGACAACCAATCAAAAGCCATTAGATATACCCGTCACAATAACAGAGCTGAAAGAGACAACCAATCAAAAGCCATTAGATATACCCGTCACAATAACAGAGCTGAAAGAGACAACCAATCAAAAGCCATTAGATATACCCGTCACAATAACAGAGCTGAAAGAGACAACCAATCAAAAGCCATTAGATATACCCGTCACAATAACAGAGCTGAAAGAGACAACCAAAGCACTCAGTGTGGTAGAGCGTGTGGGCCAGACAGTATCTGTCAATGAAATGCTGAAGAAAAGCAGCCCTAAACTACAGGAAGCCATACTCATCTCTTCAAGCTGGTGCTGAATGTAGGATAGTTCACATAAATATGGAATAAAGGCATATTTACACCTATATTAAAACATTTTAGACAAATATGACCCTAATAATGAATTAAAACAGTGTTTTAAGTGAATGTCAAATTGGCTTCCGACCAAAACAAAGAACAGCTGACCAAATCTACACCCTCCATACCTTTTTATCAAAAACATGTTTATTAATCCACCAAGGGTCAAATATTGGCAATGGATTCCATCTGGCATAAAGGACTCTTCCTCGAACTCATCCAAAGCGGAACTGGAGAAAGAGCCACTGATGTAATTAAATACATTTAAATACATGTTGTTTAAAAATGTGGGGGGGAAAAAGAACATGGACGAGGGGTCACCCAGGGCAGCAATCTGAGCACAACAATGTTTACTATCTATATTAATGTTGTCTCAACAAGGGTTACAACGTAGCCTGTCCAGTGTTAAATGTTGTCTCAACAAGGGTTACAACGTAGCCTGTCCAGTGTTAGATGTTGTCTCAACAATGGTTACAACGTAGCCTGTCCAGTGTTAAATGTTGTCTCAACAAGGGTTACAACGTAGCCTGTCCAGTGTTAAATGTTGTCTCAACAAGGATTACAACGTAGCCTGTCCAGTGTTAAATGTTGTCTCAACAAGGGTTACAACAAGCCTGTCCAGTGTTAAATGTTGTCTCAACAAGGATTACAACGTAGCCTGTCCAGTGTTAAATGTTGTCTCAACAATGGTTACAACGTAGCCTGTCCAGTGTTAAATGTTGTCTCAACAATGGTTACAACGTAGCCTGTCCAGTGTTAAATGTTGTCTCAACAAGGGTTACAACGTAGCCTGTCCAGTGTTAAATGTTGTCTCAACAAGGATTACAACGTAGCCTGTCCAGTGTTAAATGTTGTCTCAACAAGGGTTACAACGTAGCCTGTCCAGTGTTAAATGTCTCAACAAGGGTTACAACGTAGCCTGTCCAGTGTTAAATGTCTCAACAAGGGTTACAACGTAGCCTGTCCAGTGTTAAATGTTGTCTCAACAAGGGTTACAACGTAGCCTGTCCAGTGTTAAATGTTGTCTCAACAAGGGTTACAACGTAGCCTGTCCAGTGTTAAATGTTGTCTCAACAAGGGTTACAACGCAGCCTGTCCAGTGTTAAATGTTGTCTCAACAGAACAGAGGTTACAACGTAGCCTGTCCAGTGTTAAATGTATCAACAAGGGTTACAACGTAGCCTGTCCAGTGTTAAATGTTGTCTCAACAAGGGTTACAATGTAGCCTGTCCAGTGTTAAATGTTGTCTCAACAACAGAACAGAGGTTACAACGTAGCCTGTCCAGTGTTAAATGTTGTCTCAACAACAGAACAGAGGTTACAACGTAGCCTGTCCAGTGTTAAATGTTGTATCAACAAGGGTTACAACGTAGCCTGTCCAGTGTTAAATGTTGTATCAACAAGGGTTACAACGTAGCCTGTCCAGTGTTAAATGTTGTATCAACAAGGGTTACAACGTAGCCTGTCCAGTGTTAAATGTTGTCTCAACAGAACAGGGGTTACAACGTAGCCTGTCCAGTGTTAAATGTTGTCTCAACAAGGGTTACAACGTAGCCTGTCCAGTGTTAAATGTTGTCTCAACAAGGGTTACAACGTAGCCTGTCCAGTGTTAAATGTTGTCTCAACAAGGGTTACAACGTAGCCTGTCCAGTGTTAAATGTTGTCTCAACAAGGGTTACAACGTAGCCTGTCCAGTGTTAAATGTTGTATCAACAATGGTTACAACGTAGCCTGTCCAGTGTTAAATGTTGTCTCAACAAGGGTTACAACGTAGCCTGTCCAGTGTTAAATGTTGTCTCAACAAGGATTACAACGTAGCCTGTCCAGTGTTAAATGTTGTCTCAACAAGGGTTACAATGTAGCCTGTCCAGTGTTAAATGTTGTATCAACAATGGTTACAACGTAGCCTGTCCAGTGTTAAATGTTGTCTCAACAAGGGTTACAACGTAGCCTGTCCAGTGTTAAATGTTGTCTCAACAAGGGTTACAACGTAGCCTGTCCAGTGTTAAATGTCTCAACAAGGGTTACAACGTAGCCTGTCCAGTGTTAGATGTTGTCTCAACAAGGGTTACAATGTAGCCTGTCCAGTGTTAAATGTTGTCTCAACAACAGAACAGAGGTTACAACGTAGCCTGTCCAGTGTTAAATGTTGTATCAACAAGGGTTACAACGTAGCCTGTCCAGTGTTAAATGTTGTCTCAACAAGGGTTACAACGTAGCCTGTCCAGTGTTAAATGTCTCAACAAGGGTTACAACGTAGCCTGTCCAGTGTTAAATGTTGTCTCAACAAGGGTTACAACGTAGCCTGTCCAGTGTTAAATGTTGTCTCAACAAGGGTTACAACGTAGCCTGTCCAGTGTTAGATGTTGTCTCAACAAGGGTTACAACGTAGCCTGTCCAGTGTTAGATGTTGTCTCAACAAGGGTTACAACGTAGCCTGTCCAGTGTTAAATGTTGTCTCAACAAGGATTACAACGTAGCCTGTCCAGTGTTAAATGTTGTATCAACAAGGGTTACAACGTAGCCTGTCCAGTGTTAAATGTCTCAACAAGGGTTACAACGTAGCCTGTCCAGTGTTAAATGTTGTCTCAACAAGGGTTACAACGCAGCCTGTCCAGTGTTAAATGTTGTCTCAACAGAACAGAGGTTACAACGTAGCCTGTCCAGTGTTAAATGTATCAACAAGGGTTACAACGTAGCCTGTCCAGTGTTAAATGTTGTCTCAACAAGGGTTACAATGTAGCCTGTCCAGTGTTAAATGTTGTCTCAACAACAGAACAGAGGTTACAACGTAGCCTGTCCAGTGTTAAATGTTGTATCAACAAGGGTTACAACGTAGCCTGTCCAGTGTTAAATGTTGTATCAACAAGGGTTACAACGTAGCCTGTCCAGTGTTAAATGTTGTATCAACAAGGGTTACAACGTAGCCTGTCCAGTGTTAAATGTTGTCTCAACAGAACAGGGGTTACAACGTAGCCTGTCCAGTGTTAAATGTTGTCTCAACAAGGGTTACAACGTAGCCTGTCCAGTGTTAAATGTTGTCTCAACAAGGGTTACAACGTAGCCTGTCCAGTGTTAAATGTTGTCTCAACAAGGGTTACAACGTAGCCTGTCCAGTGTTAAATGTTGTCTCAACAAGGGTTACAACGTAGCCTGTCCAGTGTTAAATGTTGTATCAACAATGGTTACAACGTAGCCTGTCCAGTGTTAAATGTTGTCTCAACAAGGGTTACAACGTAGCCTGTCCAGTGTTAAATGTTGTCTCAACAAGGATTACAACGTAGCCTGTCCAGTGTTAAATGTTGTCTCAACAAGGGTTACAATGTAGCCTGTCCAGTGTTAAATGTTGTATCAACAATGGTTACAACGTAGCCTGTCCAGTGTTAAATGTTGTCTCAACAAGGGTTACAACGTAGCCTGTCCAGTGTTAAATGTTGTCTCAACAAGGGTTACAACGTAGCCTGTCCAGTGTTAAATGTCTCAACAAGGGTTACAACGTAGCCTGTCCAGTGTTAGATGTTGTCTCAACAAGGGTTACAATGTAGCCTGTCCAGTGTTAAATGTTGTATCAACAATGGTTACAACGTAGCCTGTCCAGTGTTAAATGTTGTCTCAACAAGGGTTACAACGTAGCCTGTCCAGTGTTAAATGTTGTATCAACAAGGGTTACAACGTAGCCTGTCCAGTGTTAAATGTTGTCTCAACAAGGATTACAACGTAGCCTCTCCAGTGTTAAATGTTGTCTCAACAAGGGTTACAACGTAGCCTGTCCAGTGTTAAATGTTGTCTCAACAAGGGTTACAACGTAGCCTGTCCAGTGTTAAATGTTGTCTCAACAAGGATTACAACGTAGCCTGTCCAGTGTTAAATGTTGTCTCAACAAGGGTTACAACGTAGCCTGTCTAGTGTTAGATGCCTACTGCCAAAACTGGGCACCGACAGTGAACATGGGCAAAATATAACTGATGATCTTCCAAAAGACAGTTAGATCTCAAGGAATTAAATACCAGTTAATCCTCGGAGAGACCAACATTAACCACAACAATAATTATACCTATTACGGTCTTAACATCAGAGCGTCAGGGCCGGTTCGACACCGCTATCCAAACTCTTTCAGAGAAAGCAAGGAGAGAATACTACTTCAACAAAGAAAACTAAAACAGGCAGGTAACCCCCTATCAACATTTTGTCCCCGAATAATGTTGTTATACAAATTCTGTGTGCAGCTAGCCCAATCACAAGAACACAGAGCATATCTGGTTAACAGTCTCGCTCCCCAAGAGAGTGACCCCTTTAGCAAAAACTGTCCCCAAAAAAAGAACACGTTTGAGATGAACACAAATTATCTTTTCACAAGAGACAAAAACGTCGACAGCCGGATGTGAATAATACAAACGGTTACACAAACTATTGGTGGAGTGAGGTCGAAGGTCAGAGAAAGAGACTTCAGTTTAGCTGAATACTTACTCTGTGTAAGACCCAAAACATTTATTTTTTTTAAAGCGAAGGGAGGAAACATCTTGTGCTATTTCCTCCATGTATTATAAGTAACACGCTATATAAGTGCGACAGTCAATTTAAATTTTTGTCTGAACGTTGACCATTAATATATTTCTGTATTGGATACTGGA